>NW_006399882.1:438297-440808 GCF_000299155.1 Elephantulus edwardii | reverse complement strand
GGTGGATTGATTCAGTGACTGGGGTAATCGGGATGGGAGTGTCAGAGACAATGTGATTGGCACAGGACAGAGCAGAGTTTAGGGCTGCTGTACATAGGGTCGCTATGAGTCGCAAGCGACTCGATGGCACATAACAACAACAACGGAGTTGTGCTGCCAAACCAAACCTGGTGCTTCGATTCTACCAGCTGCTCCATGGGAAAAAGATGGACAGTCTCCTCCTGTGTGATTTTATAGCCACTGAAAACTTGCTGGAGGATCAGCTATGAGGCTATTCCCACTTGATGGTACACAACAACAACAATAAGATTCTCCATTTCCATTTTTAATATAGTAAGTATGAATAGATACCCACAACTCTTGTCACTCTGCTGTACTATGGTTGCTTGCACATTATTGTGATGCTGGAAGTGATACTACCAATATTTCAAATACCAGTAGAATCACCCATGATGGACTGATTTCAATAGAGGGTCCAAACTAAGAAGCAAGATTAGCTATTCACTTCAGAAATAATGGTCCCCTGAAAAGACAATACATAGTAAAGGAACACTGTCAGATATAGGTGCCCTAAGGTTGGAAAGCACTCAAATTGCTATTAAAGAGGAGCTATTTCCTCAAAGTAGCGTCCATGCTAATAACACAGGTGGTGTAAAGCTTTCCACCTAAGCAAGTGCTTCATGTGCTGCGGTGGTATGACTCAAATTGAGTAGATACAGCTGCAAACGTCCAATAATAACCAGAATATGGCAAGTAGAGGATCAACAAAAAAAAGACAAAAAATCTTCAATGAGAGGGACTCACACAACAATGACAACAATATGCAGAGAGAAAATTGTAAGGATGGTGCAGGGCTGAGAAAGTTCAAATTGCTGAACATAAGGTTACTATGAGTTAAAGCTGATTTAAGGATATGTAACAACAATGAATAAGCCAGGCCAACAAAAACTTTTGGGGGTCCTCAATAATGTTTAAGAGTACAAAGGAGACCTGTCAAAGGAGCAGATGAAACATGAAGGTGGCAAATGGCCATGTCTGACTTCTAACCACTTCACAAAGGAGAATTGTTTCCATCAATAATATCCACAGCAGTAATCAGACAGCTGCTACTTCAGACATGCCACTCCCTATGCTCCTGCACATATTTCCCTCAATCATTGAATTTGACATTTGTTGTTAACTCACAACTATGGTACTGAGAATGGGGTTTATTAGGGAATTAAATGGAAAGTGGGGGAGGCAAAGAATATCACCCAGTGCAAGTCTAGGTTTTAGCCCAGCAGGCTCTCAAGAGTTTCTCAGTTAGTCCAGACTCCAGTTTCAGTTCAGCAATTAGCTTTCCTATCCATTATCCAGCAAGAACAGCAAAACTTCTAACTGTGGTCTTTATCACGGGGCTCCTCTGTGTACACCTTGCCACAGTTTCTCCATAGCAATGCCACAGTCTCTCCATCACCATCAACAGAGTCTTGCTCCAGTCTCCCTCAAGTTTTGCTGCCCAGTGTGGGAAGCACTTTCTCTTATCCTCGTTCCACAGCTGTTGATGATTTGCAAGACCATGTGTCTGCAGTTAAGGTAGCTGGAGCAGAGCCTGCAGTGTAATAGCCAAAAAAGCAACTTTAAAGTTAACACTATAAGATGTAAGAATAAAAAAACTGAAGGGGCCTTAAAGAACAGGGAGTCACAAACCATGTCCCCAAGGTTAAATCTAGCCTTTAAATTAGGTATTTTCGGTACACAGCCTAATTTACAAATATAGCAAAACTAAACAGAAATATAAGAAAACACACTCATCTGTTTACATTCTGTACAGGTGTGCTTTCTTACTACAAAGACCAAAGTAGATAATTGTGATGTAGAGGTGATATAATTAAAACGGCACACAATATTTACCATACAGCTCTTTATAGAAAAAGGTGATGTTAATGATGATGGTAGGTAATCTTAACTGACCTATAAACCAGTCACCATGGATGAGCATTCCACGTGAATCCAATCACTCTTCCCCATAACTCCATGACTAACACTCTTATCAGTGCCCCATGCCATTGAGACCTGTTACAGGAAAGGTCCTTTAAGGTTACAACACACTTGACTCCAGGACCAACGAATATCCAACCAAGTATGAAAGACAAGCAAATTAACTTTTCTAAAAACCATCATAGAAAAGACAACATTCTTCCTACACTCAACTCCACACTGGCAAAACCTAGAAAAGAGATTACTTTTCCACTTAAGAGAAAAAGACCTCTTTATTTCCACCACACAGGCTGCTTCTCAGGCTCAGTTCTCTGCTCACCTAGCACCTACCCATCCAAAGTGCCTTGCGTATGTCCACATACAACAAAGTGAATTCAGCAACTTAACAAGAGATGTTGCCCTGGATGTGCTCACCAAGTTGTGCCAAGAAATCTGGAGAACAACCACTTGGCCAAGTGACTGGAAGAGATCCATATTTGTTCCCATTCCAAAGAAAGGTGACCCAACTGAGTGTGGAAACTACAGAACAGT
>NW_006399882.1:436073-437165 GCF_000299155.1 Elephantulus edwardii | reverse complement strand
GGGTGTGTCAGAGGCGGTAAGGTTGGCGCAGGATAGAGCAGGGTTTAGGGCTGTTGTACATAGGGTCGCTATGAGTCAGAAACGACTCGACGGCACATAACAACAACAACAGTCTCCTTTTAGAAATGAACAAGTAACTAGTGGTTTTGGGTTCTTAAATACATATGCTCTTAACATCTCAATTTCAATGAGTGACCCTAATACCAAGATCACCAAAAACAGCATGCTCATTCAAATATTTGAGGACATTTGAGTGCAATCCGGAAAAAAGGAGATGATGTCATTTGTTTCCACAAGAATATATTTTCATCAAATTCTCAATTTTAAGAAAACTGTAGTTCTTTTACAATCAACTCAATCTCATATTAACTGTATCATTAATTGTTCTTAAAACACTTTCTAGTATCACTGTCCCACTATGACTTACCCTGCCTTCAACACAAATCCTACAAAGCATGTATTTACTAAGGGATATTAAACATAATAGAGTTTAAAATCTCACATCTCAAAACTGATTGACTCTATATATCCTATAATCAATCTCTGATTATCATAATTACACTTGGCAATAATAGTTACAAACCAAACATGCTAACTTCCTAAACTTAGGGCACACTTACCCAAACCCCCTTATGAGCTATAGCACCACAACCTGAAATAAATCACACTGGCTACAGAGAGTTCCTTTTACTGTTACTAGAATTGTCTTATTTTTAAATATCTCACATAACTAAAAAGTTTAAAAGTCTAACTGTGAAATATCCAATTAATACCTAAAATGCAAGGGCCTAAGTGTGACCCTGCAAGGCACTGGCATCCCAGACATGGTTGAGACTTCAAGCACAGAGAGCTCTTCACCCAAACGACTTGCTTGTCAGAGAAGGAGAACAGAGACCTAAATAGGACCAAGGAGAAGAGCTTCTCACTATAACCTCCTTCTCTTGGCTCACCGACTTCAAGACATTAAGAAGCTTTAAGACAATGAAGGAATTTTTCTTTTTCAATTAAAAGGGAAAAATAAGAGGATAGAATCTATTCCAAAAAGCTAAACAGTTCAAAGATGTATGCAGTGTTTTTGTTAACAATTCTTCT
>NW_006399882.1:419544-435973 GCF_000299155.1 Elephantulus edwardii | reverse complement strand
CAGTTTACCTTTGCCATCTGGGGGGGTGGATCTGAAAGAAATAGAACACCCATAAACTCAGCATGTGGAAGCTTTTTGAACATAATACCTGGGATGGAAACAATTCCAAATCAATAAACACACAGAACCACAAATCTTCTTTTGAAAGGGCTACAAAGTACGCCATCACACAAATAATGTCATGTCGCCTCGCCTCATTTAATGAAATGGTTAGCTTCCACACACCAGATCGTTAAACAAAGTTAGCTAGCATTATGCAAAGACGAGGTTGATCACATCATATGAGAAAACGGAGGATGATCGCATCATTTCACAGGTGCCCAAACCTTGAGACGCATGTCCCCAGCAAGCTGACATACAACCTTAACTATCACAGCCAGCGTCCCTCTTGCCTGATACCTCAGCGTTCTTTCCTTCCAGGAGATACTCACATTGCAGACTTTTTACTATTGTCATAAATGCAAAACATCAACTGACAATGCAGTTGATTCAGGAGAAAAGGGTGTAATTAAGCAGTTCTCTAATCACAGAACTCTAAGTTGCTTCAAATTTCATGCTAATGCATAATTGCTCCAATGACTAACACTATACATACATTTTTATTCAGATGTGTATGTTTCTCTCCAAGATAAATTCCCAGACCTGGCTTACTGAGTCAACATGCACACTCACCTGTAAATTCTGTAGAAAATAACAAGTAGCTTTCCAAAGACAGTAACATGACAGAAGGCCACCAGCAGGTAAGTAGTATTTTTATCCATTCCTTCACAAATATGGTATTGTAGTAAACATGCTGACCTTGGCCAATCTGTCAGCTATCTATTATCTCACTGTGATCGTAAATCGTTTTAGAAAACCTAGTTTAATAATAGTCCCTTACCAGCTAACTTTAATGTCTTTTAAGATATTTAAGGACCTTGGTCAATGGATCTCTTGTCTACTCTACTCATTTCCAAGGGCTGTCAGAGCAAAACACAAACCGGATGAATTAAAATGAAGCAAAATCAAACCCATTAACAGGCAAAGAGCTGCCCCACAGGGTTTCCAGCACTGTAATCTTCACGGAAGTGGACTGTCTCTCTCAGTCGGTACGTTAAAATTACAGACTTTTAGGTCAGCAGCTAAACTCTTAACACTCCACCACGAGGACACCTTAGCTCAAAACAGAAATTTACTCACTCACAGTTCTGAATGTTAGTAGCGAGTGGAATCTGTCCCGTGCTTCACCCTTACCTTATGATACCTGCCAACAATCCTTGGTGCTCCTGGCTTCAGATACATCATTCTACCCTCTGGCTCTGTCTTCATATACTCTTTCTTCTCAGTGTGAATCTGTATTTCCCTCTTATACAGATGCGATTCACTGGATTAGAACCTTCTCTAATCAAGTATGACATCATGAAAACTTGTGAATGTGCAAAGACATAATTTCCAAATAAGGCCACATTCTGAAGTCTCAGGTGAAAATGAACTCTGGTGGTCAATATTCAATCCTGTATGTTCATTCTATTCAAGTGTTATGTGTTGGATCCTCAGTCATTCTCTAAAGAACAAACTAATATTCTTGTTCTAAAGAATGAACCTGTTTCAGCACACCTTGGAGTCTCGATACAAAACACTGTTACTCTAAAATACTCTTGGTTGATTCTCAGGCCTCAGTAGATCATCTCCTACCGAAATGGACATGCAGATACTACTGAAATGAATATTCATTCAATTATGACACATTACTTGGGCATTTAACCATAGGAGTTCATATTATAGTAGAAAAAAAGGAATATAGTGCCAAGCTTAAGGACATCTCATGGGTAATAAGTAGAAGCATTTGAATTTTCTCTTACCTAAAATATATTATTTCCCATCAAAAAACCTAATGGAAACATAAAAATCATTTATTGCAACAAGTTTTAGATGAGTATTAAATGAAAGATTACTCATATATTAATCATTTAAACATCTTGCTAAATAGTTGGTCTTTAATATGATACCTACTTCTCCATAAAACTAAAACGTCTGATGTAATAAATGGATAAATTACGCTTCTAATATTCTTGCAGTTTTAATCCTTTTTAAAATTCCAAAGAACAGCAACCAATTCATAACATTTCCTGTCTTGCATCATGTCCAATTGCTACAAAAATGCTAAAAGAACTTGGGAGATATTAAAAAAGAAGATGTACAACATACAAAAACTTAGTAAAACAACTTATACCATAACTTCATCAGTTCAGATAACTTCTACAGTATAAAAATAACAAAAGCTAATATTTCCTATGCAACTGAAAGTTGGATAAAGAACAAAGATGACAGAACAAGAACTAATCTTTGAATCGTAGCGCTGGCGAAGAGTACTAAATACTCCGCGGAATGGCAAAAGATCAAACACTGTCTTCGAGGAAGTTCAACCAGAGTGCTCCTTACAGACAAGGTTGATGAAACGACATCTTTACATACTTTGGGCATGTGGTCAGAAAGCGCCAGTCCTTGGAAAAAGACATCATCCTGGCAAAGATAGAGGGTCAGAAAAAGAGAGGAAGACTCTGCACAAACTGGTTTAACAAAGTGATTGAAACAATGAGCTCCAGGATTTAAGAGATCGTTAAGATGGCACAGAATAGAGCAAGATTCAGGGCTATTGTTCATGTGGTCCCGCTTAGTCATAGAGACCACAGCGCCAAACAACAATAACAGTAGCTATTAAATAATAATAATGTGTCACACACTGCAATTGTGTCATTTTCATGAACTACTGCATTCAATACTATGGAGTTTTGTTATACTGCTACTAACATTTTATAGTTGGAAACCACATACTACAACTAGGATATGCAGTGAAATCTGAACGATGATTTGTGAAATTCTGTGAGGCCTGTTCTTCGCAGCTACCTAAATATCTATCCCATGCCTCTCATTGCCAATGTCTGTTTCATATTTTAAAATGTTATCTGCAACTGATGAGCAACATAAATGGCATCTTCAGATCATTGACTGTATGATGAATATTTAAAGGCTCTAACTCCCTGGGCGGGATGGCGGGTGGTACATTGGTCTCACACACATCTGCAGCGTGAGGGTCAGCATTTCAAACACACTAGTCTCTGCAGGAGTAAGCTGTAACCGTCGGCTTCTTTGAAGATTTATAGCCTCGGAAATAAAATGAGGCAGTTCCACTCTGCCCTACAGGGAAGCTAGGGACTACAATGTACTTGATGGCAAGGGGGGTACTGTTCATTTCCACATGCTCAAAACACCCAGATCCTGGTCATCAAGTGGGAAGTGACTCAGAGCTGACCCTCCGATGGGTCTTCAGAGTCTGTTAAAGGCACAGAGAAGAGAGCAGAGCAGATAGTGGATCCAAACCGCCTACCTTTGGATTGGCAGCACAACTCCCTCCCCACCAGACCAACAGAACTTCCTCTACACACGCTAGCAAAAGGAAATAAACGGTTTATTATGTATTTCTTAGCTTCTCAGCTTTTTTAGTAACTTCTCAACTGACTTCACACCCAGGCCATGGGATTTTCAATCACGGCACATGAAGGAAAGCTCAATGAAGAAGTATGAATAAAGAAGACAGGAGAAGAATGAGTATTTTTTCTAAAAAAAAAAAAATAAAACTATTTTATTAATTTTAATGAACATTTACAGAGACTTTGGATTTCCATTCATTCACTCATTGTTGCATTTTTCTCCTTGCCCACCCCTCCCTCTAGTTCACTCTTCTTTTTGAAAAGTAAAATTCTTTCATTGGCGTACAATCCCCCCCACACTCCCCGAGTACAATTCACTATGCAACCTTAGAATGAGTATCTTTTACTGATTATGTTGGGAAAGAATTGTGAACATGCCATGGACTGCTGAAGGAACAAACAAATCTCTCTTGGAGTAAGTACAGCCAAAATTCTCCTTAGAAGAGAAGACAGTAAAGCGCTTTCTTGTTTGGGCTTCTTATCAGGAGGGGTCCTCAGAAGAGGGCATCATGCTTGACAAAGCGGAGGTCAGTGAAAAAGAGGCCTGTCAACAAGATGAATCAACACCGTGGCTGCACCAACGGGCTCAAGCAGAGCATCAATTGGGAGGACCGGGTGGAAATGGGCAGATCTCATTCTGCAACACACAGGGTCACTATGGGTCAGAACCAACTCCACAGAAGCTAACAGCAGCACCACACAGAACTGCACAGACCTACACAGGCTGTGCTCACACTCATTTAAAAGCCACCGAGAGGATCACACTGCATATGGTTTCGTGATTTGCTTTCGACACCGTACGAAACATTCATCACGTCAGCTTGCACAGACTGCAGAAGATGTGGAAATCCGTATCTACAAAGGTTTTTTATTTTGGGGATCCTACAAGGTACTTCTTCTACTATGTCCTCTGGGTTCATTGTTACGTTAGAATCCAAATAACAGGAAAGGGTTTGGGTTGGGGGGTTATACACAAATTTAACTTCATTTCAGGTGCCTTAGGCTCTCGATTTTTTTATACATTGTCTTTTATTTAACCATTCTGCTACTGCCTGACTGTGTGCTCTTACTGTATAGATGAAAAAGCTTAACAATTCTCCCAAAAATTGACTCATTCTAAGAGTGGTTCCTTCTGAGAAGGAAAAAAAAACACCATGTGCCTCTCGAGGAAAGAAGGCAGTTCTAGGATCTAAAAACCTCAGACATCAAGCGCATCAACCATTCATTTTCTTGAGAAACGAATCACTTTCTAGCAAAAACCTGGCATAAGCACAAAGGCCAGCAAAGGAGTGCTGTTATTCAAAGAGTTTTGTTTCTGGTCAAATATTTAGAAGAAGAACTGGAGTCACCTACTAAAAATTACGAGTCAACTTTTATTCCTTATGTAATAGGTAAAGGGCACAATTCTGTATTTTTTTTAATTTTTTTTATTTTTATAATTCTGTATTTAATGGGTGATGAAGGAAGGGATGGGGTGGGTAAAGGGAGAATATGCATTCAACAAGATGGGCTCAAGCTTATCAACACTGGGTTGTGAGGATTGCACAGGACAGGGAAGGTTCAGATCTGGTGTTCACAGTCTTCCTATCTGTTGTAGTCAACCTGAGGGCACCTGACAACAACAACTCATACTATGGATCTTCGTGGGACACACAGAATGTCCCATGGATCAAAGTTTCCTTTGCTGCTTCACGGGTGTGTTCACTTTGCCTTCCTCTCTGGTGCACGCTCTCTCTACTCTGCATGTTTCAGGATTCAGGAGAAGGAAAATCCAGCAGAAGTGGCCCTGCTGTGTGTATGTAGCAGGCATCCGCGACAGGCATAGAGTAATGAAGCACTTGTCATTCATCTCAGGGTTCACTCTCAGATGGGGATGACACTGGCCCAGTCTCTCAGCCCAGCGTCTCGGAGGGTCTCAGCCGTCTCTCACACTCCATCTATGGCTGTGGGGAATCAGAAGGCACATACACTTCCAAGATGTGGAAGCAACCACACTCACTCACTGGCCTTGCCTTACAAGCCATCTGCTGCATAGAAAGATAGCTGGAGAGGTTGTCACAACGTGTAACAAGTGAAGTCCACTACCCAGCTGACTCTAACGCCAGCATGCAGCCTGGCAAAGCTCTTCCCCGTCAGCTAACACAGGGGAGGGCTTGAACAGTGCCTGGAAGAAAAGGAGGAAAGAAAACGGAGAAGGGGGGGAAAGGATGTTGAACAAGAGAATAGTAAAAACCATGAAACTGCTAGAAGGTATATCCCTTCTCTTTTCATCCTCTCAAAGAAGAACTTGGATTCTCCAGCTCTGGAGAGACGCTCCATTGCCCACTCGCTAAAGCTTTGTTTTGTTGTTATTGTCATTGAGTCTATTATGGCATAACTTTCGATACAGCAGATCTGAACCTTGCCCTATCCGGAGCCATTCTCACGATCTTCAACACGCTCCAACCCATTGTTAAAAATCACTGGCAATCCATCTGCTGGAGGGTCTTTCCTCTCTTTCTCTGACCTTCCACTTTTCCCACCATGATATCTTTTTCCAAGGACTAGTCTCTCCTCACAACACTCGCTAAGTCTGCGAGACAAAGGTTTGTAATTGAGAGCTGTGTCGCTGTGGGATTTTTAGGACACAGTTAAACTCCCCAAATGTTTTCATTATCAAATACAGAAAGCTGGTGCAAAATCCTGTTTTCTCAGATCAATTAATTTCAGTGATAAAATAACAAGATGTAAAAGGAGATATCTCAGAGTTCCTGAGGAACAGAAAAGGTTAAATGTTCCACTGAGGTCAAGGGCTCAAATGCACCTAGCGGTTCCTCAGAGGACAGGCCTGGCAATCTGCTTCCTTTTCAGAGACCACAGCCTGGATAGTCCTATGGAGCAGGTCTATTCGACACACATGGGTCACCTTGGGTTAGATTTGATTCAAAGGCAGCCAGCAACAATATACATGTTAGTAAAATGAGATACATTCTGTCTCATCATGACTATGACTAGAATAAGGGGTTCTGGTGTTAAAGTTCTCAACTATTATCCAAAAAAAATCAGTGGTTTGAACCCACCAGCTGCTCCTGCAGGAACAGTCCACGTCTGTATAGTTTGAAAGCTTCAGAAATCTGGAAGGGTAGTTCCATCTAATCCTATAAGGTTGTTAGAGTAGACATTAACTGGATGATAACAAGTTTGGGTTTTTTATGCCACAATCTCTGAAGTTACTTCACTGGAGATGCCCAGAAATGATCCTGCCAGAAGGAGATTCAACGCCATTTATATTTGCCCTTGCAACTTCTGTTTTGGTGCTCCTATTTCCAAGGGCACCACAGTTCTAAGTGCCCTATGACTAATGGCAGGTGTCATGGTGATGGTGGTGTTAAGTGCCATCGAGTTGAGTACAACCTTCAGGACTTTGGAGAGATCTCTGACAGCAGACTTGCCCAATACAGTACATCTCCCGGATTCCTGACTGCTGATACCAACGATGTTGATCTAAGCAAGATGAGATGACTGACATCTTCAATCCTTTCTCCATTTATGATGATATTTGCCAATTAGCCCTGTGATAAGGATTTTTGTCTTCTTGATGTTAAGATGGCTTTTCTAGACTGCCTTTGCTCCCCTAGGGGCATGATCTCTAGCTGTGTGAACTGTAGACACATGGTTCACAGTTGATCTGCATATTCAACATCATCAAGAGATACGAGGCCAATATGAGGGCTAAAATACTGAGTAAGGCATGGCCTGACAGAACCCTAGTGATGGAGCAGGAGTTAAAGGGTTTGCTTCTGTTGTTGTTGTTGTTTGGTGCCATCGAGTCATAGACAACTCATAGTGACCCTATGAATGAACAGCCTGAGCACTGTTTGTACATAGAGTTTCCGGAGGCAAGCCACTTCGGATGTGGATGCTGCTCCTTCTTTCAGGCTTGATTTAGTCGGGAAGCTCCAGCCAACACTATCCAACCAGGAACAACATGGCTGCTTCCTCTCCCAGCTGTCTTTGGGCTTAAGGCTGCCTCCTGGTTCAAACCCTAGGCCCAGGCTGGCTAGCCTCACTCCCGGAGACAGAGCAAGCCTGCACGTAACAAACACATGCCCGGAAAAGCAGTCGACTCCAAAAGCTTGCCACGATTGTTTGCTTCTAGACAACAGAAAAGACCTGACTTGGGACTACTATGAGAAGAGGCTCCGTGTGTGTGTGTGTGTGTGTGTGTGTGAGAGAGAGAGAGAGAGAGCACGCGTGTGCACGCACATGCGCGCGCACGCTGGACTAAACCTGGGGGCTTTCACTGTATCCTTTTCCCCCTCCCCGACCCTCCCCTCACAACCCATTTCCCTCATAAGCCCCATTACTTTGCAACAAATACCAGACCTGGTGATTGGTACAACTGGGTTCGGTGGAATTGGGCACCGTGTCGGAAATAAGACTATTATTTTGGTGCTGTGGATGCTGATGGGGAGAGTTCCCTTTAGTGGAGATACAGGCAGTGAGACTCGGCCTTCCTCATGCGGTCCCTGCTCCTTTTTCAGCAGGCCCTTTGTGCTGGGCAGGAATTCTAGCCTCTCCCTGCATCTCAATTTTAGCTCCCTTAGAAGACTGAGGTGGCGTAGTGGTAAGAAACTGTGCTGCAATCCTGAAGGAACACAGTTCAAATCCACCAGTAGAGTCAGCTGCAACTTATGGAACAGTGAGAGAGTGAGTGAGTGAATGAATGAGTGGACAAGAAATACCTGTTTATTTAGTTATTTGAAGTGCTCCTCCTAAGTCCTCTCCAAAGTGAATCTCACTCACATATGCACTCAGTTCATATTTTACATCACACTATCATAATTCTGCATCCAGGTTAAAAGCCCTCTAAATCTGTCACATGATCCAGTGAGCAAAGTCTCTCTCATATGTGTATGCACATGTGTGTGCACGTGTGTGTACAGTTGTGACTCTTTTTTCAAAATGACAGAGGAGCAATTATCCAAATCATTCCTCTAAAAACTGAGGCGATTCCAATCGTCAAACCAATCTGGCTGATGTTAGGGATCTTTGTTAGAGCAGATCTAAATTGAAATAGTAGCATGGTTTGGGGGGTTTTGGGGGGTTCTTTTAGGCTAACAGTAAGTATAATATTCATTCGTAGAACAAAAATTCCAGAGAGACACATGATTTCCATGAAAAGAAGCTTCAAGTGGAAGTCAGACTGTGATTCTGACTTTTTCACCATCAGTCCCTAACTCAGTGTATACACCCACTGCCAAACCTCCTCAACTTCTGCCTACATATCCCCTGATGAGTTGATAAGAAAGACAGAGCACTCCAAAGACAAGGCAAGTTAGTCCTAAGAACAGCAAACAAGTCAAGGTCAAGGAATCTGGGAAGATTCTGCTCCTGACAAGCCTCATCCCAGATACCCCAGATGAAGAAAGCTGGTATCAGGCGATGTTGAACATTCACTAGGCATTGACCCAGAAAGAGGAAAAGGACACAGAATTTAAAGTAGCAGCTGACAAGGGCACTGACAATTGAATTTTGCAAACATAAGCGTTAGTCCTTTGGTATGGAAAACATGGGGGAGGGGGCTGGATGTGATACAGGCTTTTACCCTGAGTTGCTGGCATCCAGCTCAGCGAGGGGGCCGGATTAGACAGCTCCAAGCCACCAAAGAAATCCAGAGCAGAGGGAAATTCGAAGAGCCTTCCTGCCGGGCAGCTAATCACTGACAAAGCTCAAGACCTGCTTCCACAGCTGGGGGCCTCTGCCTTTCTGTGAAGATAGAGGCAGCCAAGGAAGCAGGCTCTGATGAGCTCCAGCTTTATCCAGCTCAGATTCCCAGAGAGCCCTAGCGGGGCTGACAAATGCCTGGATACAGAGCTTGGGGGCTGCAGCTTGGGGACCTGCTTCCTTAGCTGACCACTGTATTACTGAGACGTTCTTTGACCCGATGTTCGAAACCAATTTGCAGAGTGACACCTTCCTATGACACCTTGCAAATGGTATCATATCGGGTGGTAACTATCGAGAGGGACATGTGTCTAAATCCGAGTCCATGTCTGAGGTTGGTTTTGCTGTTGGCCCACCCTGAATCAGGGCATTACAGGACAATTCTCCCAGTCCTACACCATTTCCATTATCCACTGTCATTCACGTGGCTGATTTGTTGTCATTTCATTCATACACATTGTGTTTCACACATTCCTTCTTTCATAAGATCATTCCCACATTGTTTTAGAAAATTAATCACCATTGATCTATGCCCACTATTATCCTATCTTTTCAAGTCACAAGTGGAGCTTGAAATTAATCCACAGGTCCTTTTCCTAGTCCATTTTAGTCTGGAACTCCAATGAAAGCTGTTTAGCACCATAGCAACAAGCAAGGTGCCACGAAATCATGTCTGGGTAGAAGAATTCATCACTTCCTGCAGAACTGACTACAACACAACAATGCAAACCTGGCTAAAAACACAAATTATCGCAAAGGAAGCCTTGCTCTCCCTCGCTCTGGAGAAAACATCCCTACCTGGGGACCCATCTCCCTTGACAACCACACCTTGACAGCCCCAAGAGACAGAAAATGCAGCCTGGCAAGGCTGGGGACAGTGACAGTCCTTTCCGGAAGGGACTCAGTAGGATGGAGAGGGCACATGTCCAAACCAAGCACTCACCAGGGAGCTGAGTTTTAACTGACTTGTGCTAAGAAGAAACTTTGAAAAGCTGGTACTCAATTCCACTTCTGGAGGCACGTCGCAGCTTCCTACACCCCTATCAACATAATGGCATGTGATTAAACTGTCTTATTCTGTTAGCCCCTCAGCAGACATGGAAACAAAAAAAGTCATAATCCTACCATAAAGCTGTCATATTTTGAGGGCTATTTAACAAATTGATTTCCCAAAAAGGAGCAGGTATTGCTTCACATTTATACTCCACCCCCACAAATGTTTCTCTAAGTGAATGCAAATTGGCCTCTGAAGAATTTGTCTAATGTGTTAATAAAAAGATTTCTATGACCAACGAAAGCTCCAAAGTTGTACTTAAAAAATAATTCACGCTTTCCTAACTTCTCGCTCTTTTTCAGACTTTTACATAAATATACAAGTTAACCATTTCATTTGCTTTCCATTGTAATCACTGTACTTGGGAAGAAGAGGCACCCACCAACGTCTTTCAGGAAGGTCTCAAAGCTGTTTCTCCTCAAGCGAGTCAGGGCTTCCTTAGGATCTGCTTCTGAGCTCATGAAACAGTCATCTGGGAGGGAAAAGCCTCGATAAGACAGCCATGACTGTGTACATGGCTAAGACACACAGTACACACTCCCTCGCTGACAATCCCAAAATGTCACTATATTGGGAAAGCACCCCATGTCATTTTTTTTTTAATTTTGTTTGTGTTGTGTACCATTCAAATCAGATCTGACTGGTACGGCAGGAGATAGCTCCTCCTTGTAGAGCAAAGCACCTGGTGGATTTGAACCACATACCTCTAGGATTACAGTACAGCTTCTTGTCAGTAGTTCACCAGAGCTCTCTACCCCATGTCATTTTGAGGAGGGCTCCTCCAATAAATTTCCAATAAGGCATGTTGTTAGAAAGGGCCAGTCCCTGAAAAAGGACAATCATACTTGCAGAGGTGGAGAGTCAGAGAAAGAGAGGAAGACCCTGAATAAGATGGATTGCCACAGTGACTAACAATGGCCTCAAGTATATTAGAAATGACGAGGATAGTACAGGATAGTGCACCGTTCAGATCTGTGGTTCATAAGGTCACTAAGTAGTATTTCACTTGAGGGCACCTAACAACAATAAACAACAGACTCAGGGGTTAAATGACTCCCAATATTTCCAAATGATCTGACGAAAATCTACTAGACGTTTTCCCCTTTCATAAGAAGGAAATAAGAAAATCATCTCATTTTGACAGATACATTATACACAAATAAAATGAGGACAGTGGCAGGCCAGTCTTCCTGATCTTAGTCAGGGAATTCCCCTGGAACATGTTCAGCACTGTACTCACACAAAGCCTTTTCCGACAATATTTGGTGTGTGAGATGTATTGGCCAGGGGATAGAGTCCATTATCTTTGACTTTGGTGGTGGTGGTTGTTGTTGATTGCCTTCGAGTCGAGCATGACTCATAGCGACCCTATGAAGAAAAGGCCTGAAGCCCTTCATAACTATGAACATTTATCAAAGTTCATAGCATTTCCGGAGGCATGTTGTTTAGGAAGTGGATGCCATTCCTGCTTCCAAAGCTGTCATAGTATGTTATTGTTTTTATGTGTCACTGAGTCGCATACGATGTATGTACAACATATATACAACCCTATGTCCGACAGCTCTGAACTCTTCCCTGTCCTGGGCCAGTCTCACTAACTCCTACACACCAACCTCCATCGTCCCAGTTACTGTATCAATCCATTGCATCTGGGGTCTCCCTTTCCTGCACTGTCCGTCCACCCTTAAGAGCATTAAGTTCTTCTCGAAGGACTGATCTCTCCTGGATACATGCCCAAAGTAAGTGAGGGGGAGCTTCAAAATCCTAGCCTCCAATCCCACCCTCTCCAAGACAGACCTGTTTTTTTCTTGACTTTGGTTACTCATTAAAAAGTCAAAGCTGTCGAGCCAGACCCAATGCACAGCTGATGCTCCATTGAATTTCTAAGGTTATAAACCAAATGGGAGGTTCTTCCTGGCAGTCACTGCTGGATTTGAACCAACAGAGGGATGTGGCCTTTAGGTCAGCAGTGCAACTCCCTACAAACTATACCAACAGAGACCTATATACTAGTTTACTTAAAACTTGGGTCCCAAACTCAGTCATTCCAGGTATCTTTCCCAGTAAATTGTAAAACTCAGGTATTCAAGGTCTCTAGAATCTTACGGGGAAGTCTTAACCCCTATTAGTCCACGTTTGTTGATTCTTGGTTTAAAACTTTTCTAAGCTATTTTCACATGATCCGGTTTGGCTCCCAAACTGAGCAGCAAACGCCCAGGGCCAGAGGCCACAGTGTTTCTGTATGGGTCTCCCACAGCCTCTTGTAGGAGACTTCCCACCATAACAACCAAAACCAGGTCTGGAAGCTACTGTCACATGGCGAGTGAGAACCCTCTGGGCTTGGATGTGTTCCCTTTGTTTCTCTCAGTATC
The DNA here is from genome assembly GCF_000299155.1 of Elephantulus edwardii. Lineage (NCBI taxonomy): Eukaryota > Metazoa > Chordata > Mammalia > Macroscelidea > Macroscelididae > Elephantulus > Elephantulus edwardii. The sequence goes on along the minus strand of NW_006399882.1, from coordinate 423,371 downwards.
ACTGAAGTGTGGCAAATCCTGGCTCAGAGAATATCCACGCTGAAATGAATGCATTTTTTAAAAGCTCCGTAAATGCTCCCACACAAAAGTCCCTAAGGAAAAACTCACCTTGAAAGAACAGCCAAACACACCCTAAAGGACACACAGAAGCCTACAGACAACACACATTGGAAAGAAGCTATCAGGACAGTGTTAAGAGAGAAACAGGCAGCCAATGAGTCAAATAGATGGGAGTGGGTTTTGAACATAGAAAATAGGAAGGGGGGAAATAATTCCACACTACATAACACATCAGAGAGCTGAACAATGACTAGGGATCATAGAAAGAGAATTGATGCCTTTGAGCTGTGGTGCTGGAGAAGAGTGTTGAATATACCATGGACTGCTAGGAGAACAAACAGGTTCATTTCACAGAGGGGGAAAAACCAGACTGCTCTTTGGAGGCAAGGACTCTGAAGCTCTGCCTGACCTACTTTGGACATGCTGTAAAAAAGGGATCAGTCCTTGGAGAGGGGTGTCATGCTTGGGAGGATGGAGGGACAGCACAGGAGAGGAAGACCCTCAGTAAGATAGACTGATTTAGTGACTGGGGTAATGGGGGTAGGCGTGTAAGAGACAGTTAAGATTGGCACAGGATAGAACAGGGTTAAGAACTGTGGTACAGAGTCACTAATGAGTCGCAGGTGACTCCACAACATGTAACAACATACCACATACACATGGGCACGTGGCCAGGAGGGACGAGTCCTTGGAAAAGAATAGCATGCTTGAAGAAGGATAGAGGGATAGCACATACCCGGTCATCTATGTAATTGTTGCTGCTGTTGTTGTTGTTGTTGCTGCCCATCATATATGTAGTTGTTGTTGTTGTTGCTGCCCATCATATATGTAGTTGTTGTTGTGTACCATCGAGTCAGAAGTGACCTACAGCTGACCCTCCAGCAGGTTTTCAGCTGCAGTTAATCACATGGAAGGAAACTGCCCATCCTTTTCCTGTGAAGCCACTCATGGCCTCGAATTGCGTGCTTTTGGGATTGCAGAACACAGCCTCTTGCCCCTAGGCCACCAGAGCTCCCTGACACATCATCACATCCCCACATCACATACCCACCCCTGCACACACACACTCACAACATTTCTCTCTCACTCATGCATATGCACGCACACACACATCTATGTGAAACGGGAGGCTGGAACTGCTTAACAGCCCAGGAGGCAAAAGCCTGCATTTGAACTTTCTGAAACGTACATCAAGCAATTCTCAGGGAACAGAGGACAACGGGTCTCCCAGGAGAATTTAGTCTTTCTCTTAACCGCCGTTTCTCCAGCCAACCCAACTCACAACTTTGAGCCCATGTTGATGTCATGCTTCCTAGTACCACAAAACCACTTTATCTAAACCTCAGATGAAGTTACATGTTTCGAAATGTCATCAGTGTAACAAAAACATATCCCAATCCCCACCCCAAAATAATCAGCACGTAATTCCTACTTTGCGCACCAAGGCTATTATTAAATGCCTAAAGTCAAACGGGAAGTCTCCTGTATAACTAAATTTGTCATGTTTTTAGAACATGGGTTTACTTGTTCTCCTCCTCATGGCAAACTGTAGCCTCAAGTCTTTGACCGACGTTTTGCAAGAAGACTTCCAAAATTCGCGTGTGAGCGAAGACGTCATGCTGAGAGTGCGCGCAAGCGCCAAGAGAACTAAATATAACAGAAGGAAGGAACGCTCTGTCCCGGGGAGAAGAAAACAAATCAAAGAGGTTTTTCAGTTTAGTTTGGCGACTGAAACGGTGGTTTTAGAAAGGGCCACAGACTCAGAAAGTCCTCCTGGGACCACCAAGTCCCCACAAGGTTAGGGCGCAGTTAAGTGTCGTTTGCAGGGAAGAATGTGGATGCTTGGTTAACCAAATGGTACAGGAACCACATAGTTCCTAAAAGGGGGGAGAGGAAGACATCCCTGACTTGAAATTGAAAATTACAGTTCCAAGGAGAATTGACCACCAATTCTAGGCCAAACCACACCAACAGCTGTTACCACTGCTTCATTTGCATGTAACCCCTTCTGAAGACTGTCCTGAGCCAATCAGAAAGGCCCCTTGTGCTGTTTGGACTCAGTGGCCACGCCCAGTGTCATCAGGTCAGGACTGCTGTCTCCAGCCACTGTTGGCATCTTTACAGGCTGACTTCTGAGATGCTGAATGCAAAGAGTAGTTTAACATCACGGAGAATAAAAACACCCCACGGCTGCATAATGACCCACTTTTCAACCCAGGTGCGAGATCCTTGCAATTAGTCTGGGAGACACCATGAGCTTTGTTAGGCCTGGAAAACAAATCCATTTATCTACCCTCTAGGGGCCAGACCACATGGAAAACGAGGAAAGGTGGGAGCAGGAGAAGGCAGGACAGGCTGGCATGGGGCAGGACAAGACACCACTTCCCACTTAAAGACAATCGGGCTAATAGGTGGCATATGTTCACATTGGTCCTCTTCTGTTTTTAAATATTATTACCCTAGGACGTTTACATCAAACAGGATCTTCCTTGTTGCTTAGCAATTAAGCTGCCCCTGCTGTTTATTCCTCATTTGAGTCATAATCCTCCGTTTGTGACATCACAATTAGCCACTTGTGGTGATGACTGTAATGTCATGAACAAAGGGTTATGGTTCCAGCTGAAACAACAGGGACACTAAACGCTCTGAGAGTGGGGAGCAACCTCTTTTCAAATAACCATCCCTCGGAATAAGGAGTTGGAGGGGAGTTAAGAGCAAAACGGGGAAATTCTAAATGGGAAAAATCCCATCTTTCATAGGAAGCTCCCTGAATGAACACTTCTCAGTACCTGGTGAATAAATGCAGAATATTTGCTAGCTACCTTTCCCCATATCTTCCCACTTTAAAAAATTTAAAAGTTTTAAATTTAATAGTCCTAAGAACATCCATAGCTTGTTTTCCCACATGTGTAATTCTCAACACATGGCCACATGTGCTTTATAATCTCTGTTCGAATTGACATATGTTTTTCTTAACCATTTGAGAACAGGCTACAGACATTATGCAGCTTACCAAATGCATCTGTAAATATCTCAAGAACAAGGACATTCTTATGCAGGACCATAGTGAAATACTAACATTTTTTAATTCAAGAAACGTAATGTTGCTTATCATGTATTTTGATTTTTAATTCCTCCTTGTTCATCACCAATGATTGAGGGAGGAAAGTCTTTTATGACTTGGTTAGTAGTGAAAATGTCATAAAAGATGTTTTGCAGTGGGAAAATCTGCAGTTAGGGACCTTTTCAAGTTATTGAGGAGTAATGATGTCAGTTTGAGGACTTAAGGTGTGCCTGATTCCAGTATCTTGCTAGGCATCTGAGAACTGGACAATGAATAAGGATGACAAGGAAAGAATTGAGGCCTTTGCGCTGTAGTATTAGAGAAGAACACTGAAATCCCATGAATGATCAAGAAAACAAATAGATGTCTTAGAGAGGGTGCTGCTGGAAAGCTCTTTAGAGGCAAGAATGAGGAGGCTTTGGAGAAAGACATGATGCTGGGAAAGGTGGAGGGTGGGCCAAAGAGGGGAAGACCCTCAATGAGGTGGATTAACACGGTGTCTGCTGCGATGGGCTCTTGTCTGTCAGGAAGTGTCAGGATAGCACAGAATGGCACAGGGTTCAAATCTTTGTCCATAGGGCTGCTATGAGTCATACTCGATTCGACAGCACCTAACAAGAACAACTAGCTTTTTTATGATGATTAAGTCAATTTTCCTCAATGGCCCACAACAGAATTCAGGATTTTCTAAAAGTTTAAATCC
>NW_006399882.1:379186-419404 GCF_000299155.1 Elephantulus edwardii | reverse complement strand
TCTCATTTTCTATGACTTATCCCACAAAAACTTCACAGTGCACAAACCATTATAATCTACAGAGAGAGAAGAAAAACTGTCCCCCTAGAACAAAGACCCTTCTGGAAAATACACCAAGGTGGAGCAGTCAAGCCCCACGACAACATCACCTCTGAAGAGCTGCATTTAAGCTGGTCTTAGCAGGCAGCTGACAGACATGGATAGATTCCATGCAGAGCTCCAGGCAATCTTTTTAGGGCAAACTAGAACCAGATCAATACCCCACCAAAAAAGGAAGACTGCAATTAAGAATGCAGATTGCTGGGTCACTGCAGAAGGCTACGTTTTCGCATCTGATCATTAAAGAATATTCTAACCCATGTCTGGCTGTCTGAGCAAGCTTTATGGTGGAGGACGCAATGGACAGCAACATGGCATTATTAACTGCCTGTTTAACAGATCCAGGGATGCCATTTATTCTAAACACGGAGTGAGAGTTTTAAAAGCAAGAACAGAGGCATTTCACAAGCTAAAAGCTTTTAAGACAAGATGGACCTTAAATTGCCTATTCCATAGAGACAGAAATGGCTCAAAGGGAAGCTTGGACAGTACTGCAATTTTAAGAGAACATAAAGATGTAAGATTAACTTAGTCTGACTTATAACCAAATTGCTCATCTAAATTGGTTGTGGAAAAGAAGAAAAAAATATCACGGACTGTTTCACATATACTGGTCATCAAGAAGGGCTAGTCCCTGGAAGAACATCGTGTCTGGAAAAATAGGGGATCAGCGAGACGAAGGAAGGGAGTCAAGAAGATGGACTGACACAGGGAGTCCAGCAAGGGGCTTGAGACCAGCAGAGATGCTGCAGATGGTGCAGAACAGAGCAGGGTTTTTCTCTGTTGCACACAGGCACTGGTTTTATTCTACTGACCAATAACAAAGAGCCATGTGATTTGTATACCAGGAACCAAAGTGATAGAACAATTAAGTGCTTGGCTGCTAAATGAAACGAACACTGGTGGTTCAAACCTACTGAGAGGCTCAACTGATGAGACTTGACAAAAGGATTCCATAAAGATTTCCCCCAGAACGCCCTTATGGGGCCAGTTCTATTTTGTCACATTGTTTGCTATAATTCATAATTTACCATGGATGAGACAAAGCACACAATGCATTTAAATGTGTACCATGTACAGAATTTTTTTCTATATCAACAAGTTACACTGAAGACACTAACCATCCGTTAAAATGAACAAATCTAAAAAACAAAACAAAAACCCAACCAAACTACAAACCACCAGGTGGCCAACAATGATTCTACTGTCTCTTGCATCCCTCTTCATCTTCTTCTTTTTTAAAATTTCTTTTATTTGTGTGTGTGTGTGTGTGTGTGTGTACCATCAAATCAGATCTGACTGTACAGGAGGAGATTGTCCCTCCTTCTCCAGCAGAGCATCTGGTGGATTCAAACCTTATAGCTCTGGGATTACAGTGCAGTTTCTTGCCACTAGGCCACCAGAGCTCCCTCCTTGTCATCTTCTTTATGCCCACCAGACTCCTCGCTATAGGTGCTGTGTTCCCACCTTATTATCAGGAAGTTATAGAAGTTTACTCACCAACATAGACCTCAAATCCATACGTAAATAGACAGCCATTCTTTTTATTTTATAAAAAAGGGGGTGAAGACATTCATTCAAAAGTGGCCGGTTGCTTCCCTATACTTTACATTCCTCTGCAGCAATTTTTACGGAGCACAATAACCAGCTAATCAGACGCTTCACAGAAGAAAGACATGGCTCTCAGCTTCCATACAGATGATAGCCTACAAAACCCTTTGAGGCATTTTACTCTGTCCTGTAGGGAATAAACGTGGCAGAACACAACATACATCACATGAGGATAAGCTCACTCTGTAATTCTCTCAGGATTAAAAGACCAGCGGTCATGGAGTTGATTCCATCTCACTGGAACAACATGTGTGCCAAGTGTACACTGTGCTCCTTAACAGTGTTCAGTGTCTGATTTTGTAAAAGCAGATCATCAGACCTTTCTTCTGAGGTACCTCTGGATGGGCAAAAGCCTGCTATCACTTAGCAGCAGAGGGCATCAAATATATGCACTGCCCAGAGATTGCTAGAAAACAAAATTACTTGTCAACATTTTGACCTAAAATTCCAGATTTCTGGGTTCTCTTGACATTCAATTAGGTACTAGGAAATCAAAAGACAAATCGCACTGGGAAACTGCTGTCAGGGACATCTCCGTAATACTTAAGAGCAATGATGTCATTCTGGATACTAAGGTGTGCCTGATCTAAGCCACAGTCTTTGCAATTATTTGCTATGCATCAGAAAGCTGAACAATGACTAGGGATGATAGAAGGAGAATTGATGCCTTTGAGCAGTGATGCTGGAGAAGAGTATTGAATACACGGACTGCTAGGAGAATGAACAAGTTCATCCGGGAGAGGGTGAGACCAGGCTGCTCCTTGGAGGCAAGGAGTCTAAAGCTCTGTGTGACATACTTTGGGCATGTTGCAAGGAAGGACCACTCCTTGGAGAGGGTCATCATGCTTGAGAGGGAGGAGGGACAGCACAAGAGAGGAAGACCCTCAGTGAGATGGATTGATTCAGTGACTAGGGTAATGCATAAAGCTGTGTCAGAGACAATAAGGTTGGCTCAGAATAGAGCAAGTTTCAGAGCTGTTGGTCATAGGGTCGCTGTAAGTCACAGACAACTTGACAGCACATAACAACGACAACAACAATACAGTGAGTACATATCTCCTCAAGGCAAATCTAGCTGGGGAGACCCAGCTTCCTCCAGGTACAAGGCCCTGTACCACACACCACATCCTTATCCACCCTGCTTCCCTCACTGGCACAGGGTGACCTCGGCATATGCTGTCCCACACATCTGACAGTGACAGGGGGTGGTGCTAACAGCCAAGCTAAGACAAGCTGCTACTAACAAGACATATGGTCACCCTACCTGGGCCGTTTGGGTTCCCCTTCAATACCCTGCTTCAGGTATGTCTCTACTCTTTTCTCATTCAACTGCTTCGTTTCGCTGCGTGTATCACTTTTGCTGTGGGACCAAGGGGCTAGGAAAATTTAATTTCTAATTAGTAAATGGCTTAAGGGGACAATTGGGAAGGAAACCGAGAAAATGCTCTGGTAGCAGGGCAGTGGAGAAAAAGTAGGACAAGATGAAGGGTGTGGGCTTTCCTTCACTGGGAGATTGTCCCTGACACCCCACGGAGTTTCACTAAACCCATGAACCTCCCTCCAGTCTTCCATGACGTGACTAGCTGGCATCCCTGATGAGGCCAGAAGTGACACTGTCTAAGCCCCGCGTGTGCCTCTGTCAGGGTCATTCTGTCTCAGAGGTCTGCTTGATGGTGAGGGTGCTGCACATCTGGAACCTTTTAGGGGACACAATATAAGCTCCTCAGAAACTGAGCAGCTACTCAAAAAAACCTAGCATGCATTCTATCCCCCGACGGGCTGTCGACATCTCCTTTTATAATGAACTCAATGCACAGTTGGGCTCCTTGCCAAATGTGGCGGCCATTAGTTTGAAAACAGTTTGAAACACTCAAGCTTTGGAGTCATATAATCAAAATCAATTAGTGTTCCGTTCGGGAGTTTATATATACATCCATCCCTGAGGCAGCAATCTTCCCAAAGCATCCACTTTGAATGAGGCATTCTCTTAGTTTTACTCTCAGACACTCCAGTCTCATTAGACTGGTCCCCTCCATGAATATTCTCATCTTTACACACACACACACACCCTTTGGGGTAACTACCTTCATCCGAAGAAGAAGAAAATGTTATTATTCTAGAAAAGCTTTCAAGGAACAAAAGAAAAAAATATATCTAGCCAATAATCATAAAGGCATAAAGGCATCCCGTTCTTCAGGAGGGTGATGCTTTATCAAACACAACATGGACTAAACTGCCATCAAGTCAACTCTGACTCACAAAGACCCTTCACAGGGTTTACGAGGCCATAAATCTGGACAGGAGGGGAATGCCTGTCTTTCTCCAGTGGAGTGGCTGGTGAATTCAAAAGGTTAGGTGCTTGGCACTAACTCCATCAGTGCTCTGCACGCTGAATGTTTACTTTCGGAAAATTAAAAAGGGAGCTTTAGTCAAACAACTAACAGAAAGTAAGTGGGCTTGGGAGATCTTTTTAATAATTATCAGAAGAGGACATGGCTATAAAATGATAGTGAAGTAGCTCAGGTAATCTTGTCCTAGAGCCATGGGACAGGAATTGCACTGAAGAAAAGGGAAGCCCTTCAGGCAGTGAATGTTCTTGAATGTTCTATGGGGAGGCAGCCATCTTGTCTGACAATATCTCACCAGCAGGAGACATCTGTGTTCCAAAGACAGAAGGAAAGGTTACAAAGGATTGAACTCTTCTTGAAACAAGATGAATACTGGTAACACTAAGTAAAGCCTATTAATATGGATTCCAGCTGGCCTCTCCACATCTGGCTTTGCTACTGTACTTTCCTCAGACCACATATCTGTAAAGATTAAATAATCAATCTCATTTTCATAAAGCATATTGACTATTTCTTCCTGAACCAAGCAAAAAGTATTCATTCCCTTTCATTCCCCCTCCCCCATCAAATTCATTAGGCTAATTCTTCAAATATCCAGAATATTTTACTCAGCTTTCAGTTCCCAAGTGTGTTTTAGACAATCAGTTCACATTCTTCACCAAGGTTCCTTTGGGTTGAGGAGACAGTCACACCCACACTTCTGGTTTGTTCTTTAAAGGGCTACTGGACGCTGCCCAAGTTGAGACCACTTAAGGTGCCACTGCCTTTTACTTGAGCTGGCCTGTGTGGTTTCTCTGAAGATAATAAAGAATCATAACCAAGTCACCATGGAGGCTATGAAGTAGCCACTGCCTTTTACTTGAGCTGGCCTCTGTGGTTTCTCTGAAGATAATAAAGAATCATAACCAAGTCACCACGGAGGCTATGCTCAGGCCCTGCACACAGCTTGTTGTTTTACCAAGTGCTCTGTCTGTACCTCAGCAACTGAATATCTCAAAGACTTTTCATAAATACGAACTCATGAGGAAGGGTTGTACAGAAGATATCTTTCAAAAAGTCAGTCATTCCCCTTCTCCCCTGCCACGTCCACATATTCCTAAATTCTCTTTCTAACTCGCTGGGGTCCAGGAGGTTCACATTCAAAGTGTCTATGAGCGTCCAGAAATTTCACTGATAATAAACAGAAGATTCTCTACCATTCTGGGGCTCAAACTTTAGTAATCTGAAATTTCTAATCAAAATCATGCATGGTCTTCTAGTAGGAATCAACTCACAGGTTTTCAGAGGCTGTAGACACCAGGACACCCATCTTTCTGCCTTGAATCTGGTGGATTCCTCCTGCCTTCGAGCTGACAGGGCAGCTCCTTACCCTCTGGGCCATCAGAGCTCCAGGGTGAGAGCCAGAATAATCGTTGGCTGAAAAATGGGAATTAATAACTCACGGGAAATAAACAACACAAAGATGGCAGGTCAGGCCATAAACTGTACAGTCAATCTCCACATATCCAGCAGACGTCTCCAGAAGAATTAGATGAAAACTACAACACACAGGAAAATGCAACCAGGCCCTCACACAGCTGGCAAGAGAAATTACTTGGTAAGCTACACTAGGGATGCACTACAGTGATACCACAAAACTAATTTTGTTGTTGTTGTTACTTTGTTCTCTTTGTGTTAACCAGGCAAAATACAAATCATTCATTTCAATAATGATAATTCAAGCTTCCTTGTAGGGAAATGACAAATAAAAATGTACTGTATAAATTACTGTAAAAAAATTAAAACATTAAAAATTTCTGGAAACGTACCAGTACAAAGAGGGGAGGGGAATTGTGCAGCTGCATCCAAATTTTTTATTTATAATCAAAGCAAAAGAGGGCACTCCGGTGGCCTAGTGGCAAGAAGCTGCACTGCAATCCCAGAGGTACGCGGTACAAATCCACCAGATGCTTTGCCGGAGAAGGAGGGGTAATCTCTTCCTGTACCAGTTGGATAGGATTTGACAGTACACACAAAATATAATAAAAATGAAAATAAAATAAATTTTAAAAAGAGCAAAAACCTCTCAGGAATATTAAGTCTTGGTTCACATACAATGCAATGACATGTAGCTCCTAAGAATGATGGCATCGATGTTAAGTCTATAGGTTAGGATTCCACAAGTTGTGTATGACTAGCTCACAAAGAGGAACTCTGGTGGCCTAGTGGTAAGAAGCTGTGTTGGAATCCCAAAGGCAAGAGGATCCAATCCTCAAATTGTTCCTAAGGAGAAAGATGGGTATCTCCATCCAAGCATTTAACTGCCTCTGAAAACCCCTCCAGAGGGTCAGTTATGGGTCATTTCTGACTCACTGGTACAAACAAAGATTCTCATCACTGGGCCTACTGGTAGCTTCATGATGGATGGGAAGAGATTATTGATAACTTCATCTTGCTTGGTTCCATTCTTGACAACAGCAGTTAAGAAATCAAAAGGCAAATTGCATTGGGAAAGTCTGCTGTCAGGAAAGTCTCTAAAGTACTAAAGAGCAATAATGTCAGCCTGGAGACTAAGGTGCACCTGATCCAGGCCATGGTCTTCACAATTAATTGCTATGAGTCAGAGAGGTGGATAATAACTAAGGATAAAAGAAGATGGATCAATGCCTTTGAGTTGTGGTGCTAAAGACGAGTGCTGAACATATCATGGACTGCCAGGAGAAGAAACAGGTCTATCCTAACGGAAGTGAAACCAGGCTGCTCCCTGCAGGCAAAGATTTTGAGGCTCCATCTCACATACTTTGGGCATGTGGCTAGGACAGACTAGTCCTTGGAGAGGTACATCATGCTTGGAAAGGTGGAGGGACAGTGCAGGAGAGGAAGACCCTGGATGAGACTGACTGACTTAGTGACTAGAGCAACGGGATTAGGTCTGTCGGAGATGATGAGATTGGTGCAGGATAGGACAGCTTTCAGAGCTGATGTTCACAGGGTTGTTATGAGTTGCAGGTGACTTGATGGCACATAGCAGCAACAACAACATGGTACATCCTTCATGTACATATCACTTAGCTTCAAGTTTATGCCATACTGAGGACACATTGTGATTCAGCTCAAGCCCTAACCAAACCCTCCCCTTTGCACATCCCCCCATCAATTACTTGGCCATCAACACCAAACATCCTACGAATCACAGATAGGGAAGGGAAGCTCCAATCATCATTGACTATAAAGCATAATCCTGGTATGTTTTTATTTGGGGGTTGTTTGGTTTTTTAAATTTCTCAAATTTAAATACATGTTTCCTGACCTGTGTATGTCTTCTATACTCAAATGCTATCAGTGATAGATACCTGTGAGTGATGAAAATCTATAGCTTACCATCTGCCTGATATGGTTTCCACCAATTTTTCCTGCAGTGAACCATAAAATTACTTCCAATTCTAAATACATCTTCTTAAAATTAAACTCATCTTGTCCTTAACAATGTTTTCATACTAGAAACGAAACAATCTCAACAGTCACTTCCAACTGGTAATATCCAAATTCACTGATAACTTGTAATTTTCCCTTAAACTTCGTAATTATAATCTAGCCTCCACCCCTCCTCCAAAATAATCCAAGCCTGTGACATCAGAGATATTATAAAGGGAATATGGGAATACACATATATGCACTCACACATATGCACACACAGAGGGAAAGAGACCAGAGTGAAAACAAAGTTTGTATAGAGAACACTATGTGCTAGACCTCATGTGACATTTTTTTACTAGAAAAGAAATCATTATTCAAAAAAAAATGTTAAGAGTTGACACAAATTTATAGGGCAACAGCTCTGAGTGACAGACATCTGTGGTAGGGTAATGCTAGGCTGTTTCTTGCTTTGTTGATTCAACAATCAGCACTGAATGTCTTCTGTTCTAATTTATTTTAACTTCTGCTTAATTAAATGCATAAAGGAACTAATGTGTTGGATTTGGGGATTTAAAATGACTTTCACCCAGCTGTTTTTAAATGCACTAGGAAATTTCTTGAATATAATTGTTCTTTTAGAGGCAAAAAAAGCAGACTGTAACCATGACATTCACACAGAGGGGAATTATCACCTAGTGACACTAGCTGACAATTTCCAAACAGTAATTCCCACCCATAGTTTTAAAGAAATTCCGGATTTTCCTCAGCTACTTCAGGAAGAGATGTAAAAATGATGCATAACTTTTTAACAAAGAGGGGGGGAAAGGAAAGGTCAAGATAAAAATACTTTAAACTCATTTAAACCAATTCTATATACAGATACTTGATGAACATTATTTGCTAAATCAAACAGAATTTAATAGCATGATAATCTAACTTCTTGGGAAACTGAACATCCAGATACCTATATATATCGCTCCCCCCACTTTTAAAAAAATGAGTATTTATGGAGGTATGTTCTAACTTTAAATATATTCTGAACTCCAAACTCATTGCTGTCAAGTCAGAACTCATTCACAGCTGACCTTCCAAGTAGGTTTTTGTAGTTGTTGTTATGTGCCGTCAAGTTGCTTGTGACTCATAGCGACCCTATGTACAACAGCCCTAAACTCTGCTCTGTCCTGTGCCAATCACACCATCTCTGACACACCCACTCCGATTACCCCAGTCACTGAATCAATTTACTCCACAGAGGGTCTTCCCCTCCTGTGCTGTGCCTCCACCCTCCCAAGTATGATGTCCCTCTGCAAGGACCAGTCTGACTACCTTTCCCCCAAAGACTAACAGGTATATTCAAACTAGGCCACCAGAGCTCCCTATTGCTGCTGCTGCTGCTGTTGTTGGGCGCCATCAAATCAAGTATGACTCATATCTACTCTCTGAACAACAGATCTGAAACCTTTTTCTGTGCCATCCTCACAATCTGCAGTCAATGTGTCAGTCCATCTGGTTAAGGGTCTTGCTCTCTTTTGTTGTCCCTCTACATCTGCAAGCAAGATGTCTCACTCCGAAGAACAGCCTCTCCTAGTAACATGCCCAAAGTACGTGGGATGAAGCTTGATCATCTTTGCCTCTACAGAGCACTCGAAGTTCATCTTCTCCAAGACTTTACCTGTTTGTTCTCTGGCAGTCCATGGGATCTCCAGTATTCTTCTCTAATAGCAAGAGTTCTCTGAGAAAGCATAAAGAATTTCTTTTACTTGCAGGATAATGTTAGAGTATTTCTGACTAACATCAAACAAAAGAATTATTTTATACCTTAAAGACTTTTCCTAAGAACTTCGAAGATTTGAGATTTCTATTTAATTCCTCTAGAACGCTCTTCAGCATGGAGACGTGGATTATCATTTTCCCCAACCGAAACTAACTTGTTGTAGTTGTTGAGTACCACCAAGCTGGAATGGACCCACAGCTGACCCTCCAGCAGGTTTTCAGAGGCAATACATTGCACAGGAGGAGATTGTCCATCTTTCTTCTGTGGAGTGGCTAGGAGATTCAAACTGCATACCTTTGTGTTGGCAGCACAATTCCTTACTACAAAGCCACTAGAGCTCTGTTGTTGTGGGTAAGTTTCATCAAGTCAACTCCAAATCACGGCCATTCTAGGTACAACAGAGCAAAACCTTGCCCGATGCTGCAACATCCGATGCTGCAACATCCTCACCGCTTCTGTTGTGGCCACGCCCACAGTTTCCATCACTGTCTCACTGCATCTCCTAAGCGCTGCCTTAATGGGCCTACCTCATTCCATCTTACAAGCTTTCTATTTCATACCTTCCCTCAGATAAAGCGGATTCCTACAGAGGGCAAAGATTTAAATGGCCATAACGCAAAATAAAGAATGCCAATGAAGTACGCTTTTCTCCAATTCTACTTCACTATCTCTCAAAGAACGAAGGACAAATATTGAAATGTCAACACAAAACTAAAACAAATGCCTCTACATTGTGAAAACGTGCACCAAGCCAAATGCCTCTGGCCAGGACTCAGAAAAAGTCCGTTTCCACTGGATTGAAAGGGATTTTCAACACTCTGTCACCAATAGCTAGTCCCCTTCTAGAAGGTTCATACTTCCTGTCAGAGGGGTTAATGATTTAGTGGTTCGCCTCCAAGTACAGCTTTGAGTGTGGCCATATGGAAAGCAGTGATAAGCAAATAAAAGATGTAGAGCTGATCAATATGGGGGCAGACAATGCCATTTTTGGAAACAGATTACAAGTCTGAGATACTCCACAGCAGAATTTAAACAACTATTACAAATGGATTCCTACCAGGCAAGGAGCTTTCAAAACTAATGTGGCTACATTTGGAAGCCACAATGACATTTTAAGGCCCCTGGGTGTTAGCTAATTCTCTAACTGTGGATGACACCTTGCTGCTCTGAAAGAATTAGCAAAATTTCAAAATGATCCTAATTTCAGGACAAGTCAATCAATCCTCTCCTGGGTCTTCTCGAAATTTTGCACACCAGCCACTGATCTACAGACAGTCTAATGCAACTCAATCAGTTCAAATGAGACTAAAGAAAAGCTAATAACACTTAGAGAGCCTTTCCTGCATGCCAGACCCATCTCGCCTCATCTTCCCGAGAGGTTATGTATGTGGCAGGAATTTATTCCCATCAAGGGAAGGAATGCTCTGCTCAGATGGACTGAATAAAGCTGCTCAAGGTCAAACAAGCAGTGGGGCCGGGTTTGAAGCGGCATCTACATCTGCCAGGCTCAAGAGGGAGACAGTGAATCATCACATCAATCGGCTTCTTCCCAAGGAGAGACAGCACTACCTGCCTGCTTGCAGACCACCACCTGGGTCCACAGCACACCTCTGGCCTGGAAGACCTCCTCACTTGGTTCCACTGGCAGTCCACGATGCCAAGGTATGCTCCATTCTTTCTCAGGTGTACCAGCCTGTGTCAATTAAAACCAACTTTGAGAGCAACAAAGGGCACGTAACTTAAAATGATTGCTAAGGAAGAGTTACTATGGAAATCATTGAACGGAGAGCACAGAAATACTATGTGAGCCAACAAGCTCAATCCCAAGCCTCAAAAGATGTGAAAGAGGAAGACAAGCCCTAGACGCCTATATGGTGGGCATTTCCTGAAGCACTTTCCAAAAGAGTCAAAAGATCGCAACAACCCATGTGCCCAAGAAGAGATGAATGGATAAACAGAATGTGGCACATACAGTAGGATACTACTCATCCAGAAAGAGAAATCGTGCCTGGATACGTACCACAGCATGAGTGAGTCTTAGTGAAACAGCCCACTGCCATCAAGTCAGTTCCCAATCCAAGTGATACCCCACAAGCTTTCTGAGGCTGTAAGTCTTTATAGCCCATTGACTTTTTTTTTCTCACAAAGCAATTTGTAGATTCGAACTGACAACGTTCTGACTGACAGAACAATACGTTACGCATTGTGCCACCAAGGTTCCTTGAGGTGAAATAAGTCAGTCACCGAAGGGCAAAGGCTGTATGGTCTCACTTCTATGAAATAGGAAAATGTATACAAAGGTGACTGGAAGTAGGCAAGGGTGGAAGGCAGATGGACAGGGAGACTTATTAGTTAGGGAATCACAAAATTTATACCGGTAAAACTCAAACTACTTATTGTCATCAGGTTAGAACCAAATTATAGAATAATTCAGAAAAGGTTGTGCAATGTGAAAAATGTAATTGACATATTTGAACGGTATGTGAAAAAACAGATGAATTGGCAAACACTTTACTGTGCATATTTGTATCAAAACTGAAGGGAGGAGATGTATGTCTTTGTATGTCTTACAAAATACAGAGGTGGATCTGTGCAACGTGGTTCCAGGTGGGGCTTCCCCTTGCTTCAAAGAAAAAGGCAGAACATCCATTCATTTGATAAACACTGCAGGCACTGGAGTGTGACAGTAATCTTAAGTGGAGACTCTGTAACCGAAATACACAGACGCGTAACCACACTGAGCATGGCGATGGTCAAGTCTATGCTGAGAATCTTAAAAGGTTAAAAAGAGCAGGAGTGGATGGTCTCACAGATGCTGCAGGTTATGGGCACGCCACAGGTGGAGCTGTGGGCGACTTAATGCTCCCTCAAACTTTAATACCAAGGTCAGCGGCTGAGCACCAGACACTCTGGGGAACCAGCCTCCCCACCCGATCCCGGGCCTCAGCGAGCAACTCCTAACACTTTAAGCCCCAAACCACGAAAGTCATCATCAACCCCACAGGAAGCAAAGCCTGAAAGAAATTCTTTTCTCTGTACTTTCCTGCTTCAATCTCCACAAGCTCAGTGTACTCTCAATCAAAAATCAAAGTGCAAAAATAGCCAAGTCTGAGCTCTCCTCAGTCCCCAAGGCCTCCGGGCACATGTCAATAACAAAAATACAATGCATAGTGTTAGTATTACCAGGGGACGACTCTGTAATTACACAGCATTCCTATATTAACTAAAGTTCAGCGTAATAAGTGAGCCTAAAAAACTAGGCCACCTGTGATTTAACAGACACCAAATAAGTATTAGGGAATTAGGTGTGAGTGCAATGCTTTCTATTTCAGCCCATTGTAATTTCAGGTAATTCCACAGTCACCGTGGTGGAGTGAAAGCTCCTGGTTAAGTGACAGTCTGGGTGTAACACACTTTTAGCCCAAGATAACACCATCCCTTGAAAATATTTTGAGAGTCACTTTTGTTGTGATTTTACTCCAAGATCTCATTAAACTTCAGGAAGTGTCTACAGTGTTCAAGAGAAGGGAATGCTCCCTAAGTAACCTTTTATAGAAAGTGATAAAACCATAAAACCAATTAAAGCCTTGCACATTTCCTCTAATACTTGGTGCAAAATTTGCATAATTTCTGATTTGACAAAAGCAATTCACTTCTTTGTCTCTCTCCGCCCAACTTCCAGCTGCTGTGTTATCAGCCGCTGCAGAAAAGCTGCAAGGAGGCAGATATTCAGAATGCTCGTCATGGAACGAATTGTGTCTCCCAAAAATTATGTGTCAACTTGGCTGGCCCATGATTCTCAGGGGCAGGGAAGTTATATAATGTTGTAATGTGACAGTTAATGATCCCTCAAGACATGATATGCCAGTCAGCTGGAGGAAGATTAAGGGTAGAATGTAACATGCCTAATCTTGTCAGCATACTGATTGATCCTTTGGAAGGACAGCTTCCCTGGGGCGTGGCCCGAAATACTTATTATCTTACAAGAGATAAAAAGAGAGAGAATCAGCAGAGAGAAAGAGTCTTTGCCAGGATAAAGGAAGAGCAGGTAGCAATGTGCCTCCATTGGACCCAGGTTCCTAATAGGTGAACTTCTGAGATCCAGGAAAGACTGATGTCAAGACACATGGAAATCTCCCACAGATGCAAGGCCCACAGATGTTAAAAGGAGACTGGGGGGCCTTCCCCTACAATTGTGAGCCAACATAGAAAGCCAGCCTGTCCATGGTTAGCACCTTGAATCGGCATGCACACTGCTATTTTTAAGATCGTCAACTCGGGGTATTTTTATTATAGCACCACTATATAGCATCACAGCGTAAGCAAGGAGAGCTCTGGTAGCCTAGTGGTAAGGAGTTGTACTGCCAGTCCAAAGGCACCAGGTCAAATCCACCAGCTGATAGTGACGAACAGAGGGAGGAAAGCTGGAGGGTAGCTAAGAATTAGCTTGGACTCCACAACACAGAACAGATTACAACAGATAACCAAAGCAAAAACGTCCCAAGTCAGAGAGTACTAATCTCCACATGCATTGTCCCATCATTGAAATTCCTTAATTGTATGCTCATGGCCAACTGTTCTCCCATCTATTTTGCCATGATCTCTATTTATTTTTTTCCATGTACTCTGTTGTTCATCGCTGTCAAGTAGGTTCCTGCTCAGTGTACCCATAAGTTTAACAAAGAAAAACTGCCCCGTCCTGGGCCATGTGCATGATTGCTGATGCCGTTCAGTCCATTGTTGCAACTACTGTGACACATTGAGGGTTTTCTTCATTTTCACTGACGCTCTATTTTACCAAACATACATATTTTTCTAATAATTGGTCTTTCCTGGTGGCACATCTATAAAGTAGGGAAGCTGATGTTTACCCATCCTTGCTTTAGCTGTTATCTTTTCTCCTCTCCCCAAACTGTTGACAATGTTAATACATGTTTTAATATCCAATGTGACATTAAAGGTTCAAGGCATGGAACAGATTTTAACTGAATGATAGGTGAAAGTTTATGGCACTAAGATTCTTTGCTTTTGCTAAATTTCTGGGCCATACAACAGTTGACACATTTATTCTTTAAAATGTCGGGTAGTAAATAAATGTTAGGTTCTGCAAGCGTCAAATACAGGATCTGCTGCAACCACTCAAATTGGCATTGTTACCCAAAAACAAATATATACAGTAAATCAACAAGTAGGTAAAGGTATGTTCCAATAAAACCTTATTTACTAAAACAGAAAAGGGGCCAGGCCAGATTTGGTTTATAGGCATCTGCTTGCCAACTGGTAGTCTGCAGTCAACCCAATCTGTGGATTAGGTTTTCGAGTCATCTTAGGGAAATCAGAGACTTGTTAGAAACTATCATGTCCCTTTACTTCTGTTTCTTCTCTATAAAACACAGAGAGAAAGGCAAGCATTCTTCTTTATACAGCTGCTCTGGCATGCAAAGGCACTAACATGGAGAAAGTGGTTAGAACAGTAATTGGTGCATATTAATTATCATAGAAGTTTGCCATAAGCATTATGTTAAATATTATTATTATCACCATCCCAGAACCATAATAGGGAGCTCCACTGGCTTAGTGGCAAAAAGTTAAACTGCCAACATCAAGGCTCATGGTTCAAATCCCCCAGCAGTTCTGCTGGAGAAAGGTTGGCAACCTCATCTGCTGTCATTCACTGCCTCTGAAAACCTGCTAGGGGGGTCAGCCATGAGTCGGTTCTGACTCAACAGTATATAACAGAACAGGCACAAAATATATGTTATGATTTTCTTTCTGGTACCAGACTTTGAGATGGCAGATTAAAACAATTTCTCCTCATCCTTGCCAATATATTTGTTTGCTAGAGGGAAAAACTTTAAGGAAATTTATATAGGTTAAGAGTCAAATCTAATGAATATATAAACTCTACAATCCAAATTTAGCTTTTTGGGCCCGCAATTAAGCCTTGAACTTATTCATAAGCTTTTTACGAGTCTCTTGAGATTTGGGGCCATCAGCATTTTGATTTGCTTTGTATTTTTACTGTTCTCAAAGCTAGATCTAAAGCAATCAACGATGGTTTAAGGGAACAGGGAAGAGTAGATGGCTGGGCCCAAGTTTACAAAGTAACTTTCAAATAACTAATTTAATAAATAGTTAAGGAGAGAGGAGACACATTATCAGTATGTATTTTCTTTATTAAAAAGAAAATGAATTCCAAATAGCACCCTATGCCATTCTGATCAAAGGAAAAGCATGACACCAGGCTTTTAAAAAGACCTTTTAAAAGTGGCTCTCAATCAAGGGCTTCTGGCAATGTCTGAAGACATTTTTGGTTCTCACAATGGTGGACTAGGGTACAACTGGCAAGGGTACAACATCTAGTGAGCAGAGGTAGCTGGTGTTACTAACCATCACACAATGCAAAGAGCAGAGGCCATATGAGGGTTATTTGTCAACTCAGGTAGGCTATGGCTCACAGTGGCCAGGCAGATAATAAATATAACTACCTTGTAGTTTGCGATCTCAGGTAAGTAGCCAATCAGTTGAAAGATTTTCCCTGGGGGCGTGGCCTGCCTATACTACATAAATGGATTTTCAGGCAAAACACTATTCTCAGTCTGACCTCTGGCTTAGGGGACATGAAAAAAGCCTGCACAACTCTCTGGCCTGCTAACCATGGTGTCCACAGAGGGTTACACTACTATAACCCAAAAGCTGAACCTCTCTGATGGCTCAAATCCACCAGCAGCTACTCTGGTGAAAGATGGGCAATCTTCTCCCCAGCGTTTCACCACCTTGAAAATCCAATGGAGGGTCTGCTATCGGCTGCTTCCAATTCAATAGTGATGAGTTTTAGACACCCAACCAGTGAGCCAGGAGAGGCCTTTGTCCTGAGTACATCAACCTCTGCATCCACACGAGATTGCAAAAGTCTGTTTTCTGACACAAGGGTTTGGAACATGCCATTCTCACAGCTGAGTGAGCCATTTCCTCACAAATACACAAGTAATTTGCTAAAGGGTACCATGGAATGCTGGGAAAACAAACAGATTCATCTTGGAATGGGTTAAACCAGGTGGCTTCTTGGAGGCAAGGATTCTGAGGCTTCGTCTGACATACTTTGGACATGTTGTAAGGAGGGACCAGTCCTTGGAGAAGGACATCATGCTTGGGAGGGTGGAGGGCAGGCACAGGAGGGGAAGGCCCTCTATGAGGTGGATTGATTCAGTGACTGGGGTAATCGGGATGGGAGTGTCAGAGACAATGCTATCGGCACAAGATAGAGCAGGGTTTAGGGCTGTTGTACACAGGGTCGCTATGAGTCGCAAGCAACTCAACGGCACATAACAACAACAATATAACTTCATATGCTTACTTTATTTTACTCCTCTAGAGAACACAGCCTAAGACAATCCAAAACAAAAAAATTATCCAGCTCAAAATGGCAGCTGTGTGTGTGCACACATACCTGCAGTAAGAACAAAACCACCTGGCAGGTACTTTGTGATCCTGATTTAATCTTCCCCTCATAGGAACAGCAAAAAGCTTCCTTTCCTTTGCTCTAATGGTAAATGCCAGAAGAGTTGCTCAGAGAGGTTAGGCTGTCTGCTATAGCAGATTCAAGGTAACAATAGAAAATTAAATACCAGATTGTCAGGTTGACCACATAAGCTTCCTAGAAGAAATTATTTGGCAGATGAAGGCTGGTAGGATCATCTTAAGGGACATTAACACACTGCTGTGCAGTCTTCAGACTCACAGAGGCTAAGAAGGAGACTCTCCGTTTTTCTTCTACAAATTGGCTGGTGGGTTTGAACTGATGACCTTTTGGTTAGCAATGCAACATGTAACACACTACACCACCAGAGCTCCTCTGAAAATTGGATCTCTAAAACCCTTGTGCTGCTATCAAGAGAGTTCCTGCCTGTCAGGCCCAGAAGTAATTCAGTGAGATAGCAGGAGAGGGGAAATCTCATCACCTTCACACTGGCAAGAGACCTTCCATGCTCAGCAGTGACATCCTTGATCCTGACCAGCCAACATATGAGAAAGAGAGGTTTTATGGAGCACTAGGGAGTTTATTACACTCCGCAGCTCTTTCTACTTTATAGGATTTTCTGCCCAAACTCAATAGCCACCAGCATTCCAGAGCCATTAACATCATTCTTCATTTACTGAATAAAATACACAGGCTCTGTTTCTGGTTCCCAGTGCAATTAGCCATCTTATTTGGCAAAGGGGAAAAAAAAAGAAAGAGGAAGGTTATAAGAACCAACTCCCTCGTCTCAGCTTTATTTTGTTTTCCAGGCTTCTTAAATTAAATGAACATCCAAATTCTCATTGAAAGGGTCTTAGCTTCACACTTCAGTTTTCTAAAAAGGAAACCTTTGCATTGTATACACTCACACAAACATACAGAGATACCAGTGGTTCTAACGGCAAAGAACTCACTCAGCTCCAGCCTACCCGGAGATGCCTCATTAGAAAAGCCTAGGAATTAACTTCCAGAAGGTCACGGCCTTGAAAATTCTATGTAGCAGCTCTGGTCCACACATACGGCGGTCACCAGAAGAATGAACTCGGTGGGTGCAACTAACCAACAACTACATACATATAAATGTAGAGGTATGCATGCATACAGGTAGATGTTTGTATGCATACATATAGATATATATGTTTGCATGCACATACTCGGGAGCTCTGGTGGCCTACTGGTAAGAAGCTGTGATGCAATCCCAAAGGCACATAGTTCTAATCCACCAGGAGCTCCATGAGCAATCTCCTTCCATTCAATTAACTGCCTCTGGAAACTTGCTGGAGGCCAGATATAGGTCAGTTCCAACTCGATGGTACACAACAACAACATATACACACATCCAGATTGTTGTTAAAGTGCTGTCCAGTTGGAATCAACTCATAACTGAGCCTCCAGCAGGTTTTCAGAGACAATAAGTCACATCAGAGTTCACTGCCCATCCTTCTCCCATAAAGTAGCTGGTAGATTGGAACTGCATGCCTTTGGGTTGGCAGTATAGCTCCTTTACCACTATGCCAGCATAGTATTTGTTTCTTTCAAAAACAAGTAACTCTATTGTTGCTTTTGATTTTTAAAGTTATGACTTGGCCTAAACCTGCCTTGTAACACTAAGCAGCCATAAAATGCAGACACAACTCTATTAAAAAGCCATTGACCCAAAAGTTTCTGTCTGGCTCTGTTCAGTGGATTTAAAATCACATTTCCAGGAAAAAGACAGAACAAATACACAGCCAGGTAAGTGATGCAGACAGATGTTGTTGTCAAGTGCCATCAAGCATCAGACCCTATGAACGAAAGACCTGAACACCTGTACAACTTTCATCGTTTCTCTAAGTTCATGGTGTTTCTGGAGGCAAGCTATTTTGGAAGTGGATGCCACTCCTGCTTCCAAGCTTGTTTTAACTGGGAAGCTCCATCAAACACTGTCCACCATGGGTAACCATTATCAATGAAGACAGATAGAAAATGTATTATTATTTTTTTTATGCCCACTCCATGCTCTTCCTAAGTCTACAGTTCTGAGTGCTGAAAAGAGAAGAGTATGTTCAAGACTATCTTCTGAGCGAACTTCCCTTCCTGAGCATTACTCCTGCAGCTGCAGCTCAGCAACACAAAAGACGACAAACTCAGCCACTAAAATGTGAGTCTCCGTGTGTACGTCCCCTTTAAATAGGGATGATACTGATAGTAGCAGTAAGATTCTGTAAGAAGATTCTACTTATATCAGAACACAAAAATAAAATAAAAATTGCCTCCTAAAATGAAAATGGTACAAATCCAACTTATTACTCATACAACCCTTCAGACAGAAAATTCTTAACTCAATTTCTTCTCATAATGTAATTTTTAATCCATAAAACTTAATCCAAATACATGATAAACAGCACAAATTTAGAATTGTTTGCACTAGATATCCAGACTTAGATTAGCTCACTTTGTTGAAGCAATCTCAGTGAAAGAAAATGAAAAGTAGTGATATGTTCCTAGACTGGAGATGACAAGACAAAGAATGATGGTTTTATCAAGGTCTGTGTGCCGGAAGCCATTCCCGGAATACGGTTTCATGTTAGATAACCTTGACATCTTATTCCACACCAGAAGGTGTGACATCAGCTTTACTATAAAGAGCCTGGAGAGTTAAAACTTGTTGATAATTCCTTTCACATGATACAGTCATTAAGCCAAATCCAACTGTCCCTGCATTCATGACTGACAATAAAAAGAACTGGATTACCAAGATTGAGTTCTGCCAAAAGAGAAAACAGAAAGTACATGACCAAAACGTCATGTTAGCTCTCTGGCCAACTCGCCCTAAATGAATTCTGAAGATGTTAAAAAGAGAATTATGTCCACCTACCGGGTACCAGGCATTCTAGCTGATGCTTTAAATACACTATCTCTGTTGTTGTTGTTGGTTGTTGTTGAATGCCCAGGTCAAATAAGACCCATAGTGAACTTATGAACAAAAGCTCTGGACCTTGTTCTATTAACTATCATCATTTCTCTAATGTTCGTGGAGTTTCCAAAGGCATGTTGTTTAAGAAGTAGATGACAATCCTCCTGCTTTGAAGACTGTCTTAACCTGGGAGTTTCACCGAACACTGTCCACCACGAACCAGTAAGGCATCTGACACACCAGTGGCACAGCGTTCAATCTCACAGCAACCCCAAGTTCTCTCAGTGCAGCAAACTGACAGACCAGTGCTGTACCACTTCAAAGAAGCTGTTGTTGTTAGGTGTCTTCAAGTCAATTACAACTCCCAGCAACCCTATGAGCAACAGATTGGGATCCTGACCTATCCAGCACCATCATAACAATTTTCCACCATGACTAAGCCAATTGTTACAGCTATTGTGCTTATACCTCTCGTTGAGGGTCTTCTCTTCCACTGACTCTCTACTTTTCCCAGAATGATGTCTTTTCCCAAGAATCGCCTCCTCCTGACAAAGTATCCAAAGTATATGATGTTTCACCACCCTCACCTCTAAGGAGAACTCAGCACTTCCTCCGAGGTAGATTTGTTTGTCCCTTTGACAACTCATGGGATAGTCACCAAAACCATAGTCAAATAAAGGGCTTGAGCTTGGTAGTGGTTGTTAAGTGCCATGAAGTTGGCTAAAATTCATGGCAACCCTATGAACTCTGCTCTATCCTGTGCAATCTTTATCACCTCTGATATACTCTAATACATGGTTACAGTCACTGCATCAATCCATCTCATTGAGGGCCCTCATCTCCCTTGCTGACCATCTACTTTTCCAAGTGTAATGTCCTTCTGCAAGGACTGGCTTCCCCTCATAACACACAAAGGTGAAATGAAGTTTCACTATCTTTGCCTCCAAGGAACATGGTGGCTGAACTTCTCCAAGATGTTTCTGTTTGTCCATTTGGTAGTCCACAGACATTCAGCGTTCTTCTCTAATATCACAATTGTAAGATAGGTAAAGATTGTGATGAATGGGTTCATAGAATTGCAGTGCGTTGTAGGAGACTCAACTGTACCTAACAACGTCTCATAACCAAATCTAAGACAGAAAACCAGGTCATCAAAGAACACAGGTAAACACAAACCCAGAACCTAGATGAGTTTTTCAGTGAGTTGTTCTTCGTTGGTCTTCTAAAACATTTACATTAAGAGTTCAGTTACTCCAAACTGTGTACTACAAAATGGGCGTGGGGGCAGGGGAACACCTGATGCTTATTAAAATGCGAATGAATCAATTTTGAAAAAAAACTTTAAGAGACTGGGGTTTTGTTTCTAATATAACTAATATCACACACAAGCAAAATCCTGCTGAAGATTTTCCAAAAACGACTGGAAAGGTACATCCACAGAGAATTACCAAGAAGTACAAGCTGGCTTTAGAAGATGTTGTAGCACTAGAAACACTATCACTAATGTCAGATGGACCTTGGCAGAAAGCACAGAGTACCAGAGGAATGTCTATCTTTGCTTCATTGACTATGCAACGGCATTTGACTGTGTGGATAACAACAAATTGTAGCTCACCTTGAGGAGAATATGATCTCAGAACACTTGATTGTGCTTATGGTCTATATTCAGACTGGGAAGCAGTACTCAGAAAAGAGCAAAGAAACACTTCATGGTTCAAAATCAAGAAAGGAGTGCATCAAGTATGTGTCCTATCTCCATACCTTTTCAATCTACATGCTTAACAGATCATTCAGGAGGCTGGGCTTTATGAGGAGGAATGTGGCGTCAGGATTGGAAGAAGACTCATCAACAATCTACGTTATACAGACGCCACAACCTTGCTTGCTAAAACTGAGGAGGACATGAAGTGCTTGCTGTAGGTCAAAGACTGTCGTCTTCCATATGGGTTGAAACCAAACACAGAAGTCAAATATTCTCTCCTCTTGGGCCAACTGGCAGCACCATGATAGATGGAGAAGAAATTGAGATTGTTAACAATTACAGTTTGCTTGGCTCCACAATCAACACTCTTGAAACCAGCAGTCAGGAAATCAAAAGATGAACTGCACTGGTAAAATCTGCTGTCAAGGATCTCTCCACAGTACTGAGAAGTTATGATGTCAGTCTAGAGACTAAGTTGCACCTTATCCAAGTCATGGTCTTTGCAATTATGTCCTATGAATCAATGGCTTTGAGTTGTGGTGCTGGAAATGAGTCTTGGACATACTGTGGACTGCAAAAAAAAAACAAAAAAAACAAAAAACCAAAAACAAAAACCGAGTAAGTCTGTCTGTCTTGGAGAGGATGAAACCTTTTCTCCTTAGAGGCTAGGATTTTAAAGCTATGTCTCACACACTCTGGGCATGTGGCCAAGTGCAATCAGTTCTTGGAGAAGGACATCAGGCTCAGAAGGGTCAAAGGACACCAGAGGGGAAGGAAGACCCTGGATGAGATGGATTGACACAGAAAATGGGGTAATGAGTGTAGGTGTGTCAGAGTCTGTGAAACTGGCTCAGGACAGGGCAGCCTTCAGAGTTGTTGTACACGGGGTCACTATCAGTCACAGGCAACTCGAATGCACATAACAACAATTGGAGTGAGAGAGAGAGAGAGAGAGAGAGAGAGAGTGTGTGTGTGTGTGTGTGTGTGTGTGTGTGTGCGCGTGCGCGCGCGTACGCATGCATGTGTGTGCGTGTGCGTTATTTTTACAGACCAGGAATCCTCTACCAAAATCATTATTCTCTCTCTAACAATCACACCTCAAAATTAGGTCACACAGACTGGGTTTTTATGTCTCCAGGGCTGTATTCTTCACAGAAGAATGTCAGTATTGATTCACAAATTAATACTTACCTTTTACTCACTACACACGAAAGAAAAATAAAATGGGTAGTTAACAAACAAAACTCTTTTTTCACTGTAAAATTATAGCAGGATAATTTATAAACAGAAATTAAATAGCCTTGTCCTTTAGTGTTTTCAGTATTTACAGATGATAAAACGTTCCAGCTCAGACATAATCATTCATCAAGTCACTTTAATTTCTAATGCTTACACAGTCTAAACTGTTTTTGTTGTTAGGGGTCATAGAGTTGACCATCATTCATAATGGTCTTGTTAACAAGAGATGCCTCCTCTATCCTGTGCCATCCTCACCATACCATCATGGCATACTTGAGGCCACTGCTGCAGTCACTGTGTCAATTCATCTCATTGAGAGCCTTCTTCTCTTTCAGTGACCTCCCATCCTTCCAAATACAATTTCTCTTTACAGAGAGAGCCTCTTCTAACAACATGCCCAAAGTATGTGAGATGAAACTTCACCATCTTTCTCTGTAAGAAGCACACTGGCTGTACTTTCTCCAATGCTATCTGTTTGTTCTCTTGGCTGTCTGTGGGATATTCAGTACTCTTCTTCAACACCACAGTTCAAAGGCATCAGTCCTTCTCCTGTCACTGTCCAGCTATCAGTCCGGCAAATAAGAAATATACAAGTACAAGAAAGAGTATATAGAAACTAGAGGAGAAATGAGATAGTCACCAAAATCAAAGTTCTCTCTCTACACCGAAATTTCTCAGGGAGAAACATAGTCCCTTAGGGAATTCCAGTGCTAGCCCAGAGGTGGCACCTCTCTGGAATCCTGAATCTTTCTGCCACTCCAAAGAGAGAGATGGGCAATCTCCTCCAGGGGATTCACAGTCTATGAAAACCCACTTGGAGGGTCAGGTATAAGCCAGTTCCAACTCAACAGCAATGAGAGTTGTGAGTTATCCACAAGGGACCGCTGCTGGCATGGTCCAAGGGAAAGGACACTACTCACCCACCAGCAGAGCTCTCCAGCAGTGTGGCTCCACCAGTCACCCTGTGAGGGAAAGATGGACCATCTCTGCCTGTGCGGCTTAACTCGCAGAAGGCTTCACTATGAGTTGGTTCCTACTCAACAGCAATGAGTGAAGTTAGCCAAACAAAGGGAGGGGCAAAGGTAAACCTTCATAAAAATAGTAATACTTTGGCGTAGTATCAGCAAACATTATGGCTAATTACTTCTGTCTTTAAAATGAAGTGCAAATGTTCAAACATGTTTACTGACTTATCCAACATTTCTTATGTCCAATACCCATCATTCAGGTCAGCCTGTGGACGTGGCTAGCCATGCTGTACCAGGTGCCACTCTAGAAGTTTCCTCCCCCATTGACCCTTGAATCCTCACGTCAACCCATGCGGTATCTACCATTATTCATATTTTAAAGACAGACTGAGACTCAAGGAAGTTAAAATAACTGAAACACCTGCAAGACTTGTTTCAGGATCCATCCTCTGAACTCTATTCTCAACTGTTTCTCTCCATACATCAGACACAGGAGACCTCTCAGAGGACACTGGGGAAGATTCTGCACCAGATCCACTCAGGGTCATAAAAGCAACTTCAGAGAAGGAGGGGATCAATGATGTATTCTGCACTGAAACAGATGAGGGAGAGAACTGTTTAAAAGGGTTATATGATTGGGTATTAGTGTCATGACAGGAGTCCAGAATGAAGGCTGAGCAGTGGAGTGGAGTGGACTTAGGGGGAGGGATTGTATAGCAATGAAAGAGTTTTTCTTTGACTTTTCAAGGAGAAGAGTGAACTGGGGGGGGGGGGGGGGGGGGAGGGGTGGGCAGGGAGAAAAGTGCAACAATGAATGAATGGAAACTCTAAGTCTCTGTAAACTTCTATTAAAATCAACTTTAAAAAATCACAATAAAAATAGAATTAAAAAAAGGCAACTTCACAACATAAGATTCATGTATTGCCTTTAGAAATTCAATAAACATCTGCCTGCAGCAGACCCTCAAAACAATGGTGCCAGGCTGGTTAACATGCACCTCAATGTTCCAGAACTTTATTCTTCTACTATATTCATGGTTTCTGCTACAAGCACATGCCACTTACAGTTTTAATTACTACTGGGCAAGGATCAAATCTGTTGTTCACAAAGTCCTGAAGAATAATACCCAATTTGAAGGCACCTAACAACAACAACAACAACAACGAATTGCTTAAAACTATCAGCTCACATCTTTCCGTTAAACAAAACAGCTTAATGCATTCTATTCTTTAGAAGAGTTTTAAAGAGAAAAATTATGCACAGAGTTCTTATATATGACTCTCACAAGACCCTCTGCACTGTTTCCTTTGCTATTAACATATTGTATCAATGTGACAGAATTGATGAATCAATTTGGTAATTATATCTCTGTTATTTCTATTTCAATGCACAAGTTATCTCAGGATTCACTCTTTGTGTTGTATAGTTCTGAGTTTTGACAAAGTTATAAAGTCATGGGATGACTAGGACACTTCATAGCAAATGTCTCACTGTCCTGTCCATGCTCCATGCTTTACCCATTCATTTCCCCTCCCCTTGAAAACCCCTGATCTCACTGTCTTTACTGTTTATTTGTTATGTACCACTGAGTAAAAGCCAAGTTACAGCTGACCTGCCAATGGGTTTTCAGAGGCAGTAAAAATTGCATAGGAGATGGTTGCCCGTCTTTTCCCATGGAGCTGGTGAATTCCAACCATGTACCTTGGGGTTGGCAAAACAATTCCTTACCACTGAGCCACACTGTCTCTATAGTTTCACTTTGCCCAGTTATCATGGAGTATATAGAGTGTTCTCAGAAGGGTGTCCTTCACTTAGAAATATGCACTTATGTTTTCCTTCCAGTCTTTCTGTAGTCGAGCAGTTTCTTTCTGGAACCAAATAATAACCCACTGCAGGGATATACCACAGTTTATTTATCTATTCACTTATTTATTGAAGGACACTTGGCTGCATGCAACTTGTGCTGATTTTGGAGAATGCCGCTGTAAACATCCTTGTGCAGGTTTCTGTGTGGACCTATGTTCCCAGTTCACCTGGATAAATAAGCGCAGGCATGATATCTGGATCGCATGTTATGCTAAGCCTGTGCTTAGTAAAAAAAGCTGTCAGACTGTTTTCCAAGTTAGCATTCTTACCAGCAATGAATGAATATTCCTGCTTCTACAATCCTCACCAGAATTTAGAGTTGACAGTGCTTTGAATGGCACCCTTCCCAAGAGGTATATAATAAGTGAGTTTATTTTTAAGAAAAATTTACATTATCTCCTTTAATAGCACACTAGTAATATGTTAATACAAGATAAAAGTAATCAATCATAAGGTGACTATGACACTTTGTCACCATTAAGAATTCTTCCCAACACTGTGTTCAAAGCAACTTCCACCTATAAATCATCGGTGACAATCAAGATGGCATCTCCTGGTTCTATCGCATGGATGCTAATGTCTCCTTTGGACAGAGGAAGAATCTGAGGTTTAAAAGTTATTGGGAAAGCTCTACCAAAACCCTTTAGTATGTGAATACTCCTTTGTGCGATGAACACTCAAAGTCAAAGCCCAGGATCCCAACGTCTGACGCTCTTCCCTGCACATCCCACTACCAGGCAACAGGGCATACTCTTACAAGGAACGTACACAGCATCCTCAAACCATCTTCTTCTCCCAGGAAGCAGGATGTAGTTGGCTAAGAGCTCCAGAAAGAGTAGAGAAGAGAGACTGCACTGAGCAACATCTTCACTTGCACAGTCACTGCCTTCCTTCTTCAGTGGGAAAAAATCATACATTTATAGGCTACATGACAGCCAGAGAACAATGGATCAGAGTGACCGCTGAGACATGAAAAACAAAACAACATGCAGCAGGCCACGGTTCAAAGCAGCACTCAGCAATCTCTCAAGCTGGAGGTGCCCCTGCCAAGCCCTGGGCCCTGTCCAGGGAAGGGAGGCAGGGAACAGGGCAGGGGAGCTCGTGCTCCCCAGTAGAAGCTGTCAGCTACAAGATCCAACTACATCATCCAAAGTCAGTCATGGGGAAGGAGCAATATGCTCTTAGTCTAATGACAGACTCACAAGTTCAGTGCCAAGGGCATGGTGGACAGAATCGGTAATGTCTGGAACACAAGAATTCTTACTTCTTGTTCTGTATGCCATCGTGTTGATGGTCTTTTCCTGGATGTTTCAAAGAAATGAGGAACCGAAGAACACAAGGTTATTAGGACCTCAAGCCTCGTCAAGCCCTCTGTTTCATCTCACAGATACTTCACCTGCTAGCTGCTGCATGAGGGGGCTCAGGTGGCGATGTCTGTAGGAAGATACACTGACAACCCAGAGGCAGCACCTTTCTGGCAGTCTGAAGCCACCAGAAGCTTCTCGGAAGAAATTTGGGAAATTACCTTTCATGTGATTTTAAAAAAACTCACTGGAAGCCCAGCTGTGCGTCAGTTTCAACTCAGTGGCAATCAATGAGCTTTTTGAGTTGCTAGATGCCAGGACAGAGCTCTGGACAAGATAAAGCAAAACCTAAACTTTCAAGAACGTATAACCTTGTTGGGAAAAGGAATAGTAAGAGTAAATAATTCAATTTTTTTTTTATTTAAACACACACACCCACACCTGATCGTGCTCATGTGAAACCTAAAGCAGTCATCAGAACAGAGCAAGGAAACACTGCATGTTTGAAAATCAGGGAAGAGGAACACCAGGGATGCGTCCTATCTCCATACTTTTGCAATCTATATGCAGAACAGATCATTAGAGAGGCTGGGTTTTATGAAGAGGAATATGGCATCAGAATTGGAGGGAGACCCATCAACAACCTACATTATGCAGGGATACAACCCTGCATGCCGAAACTGAGCAGGACCTGACGCGTCTGCTGTAAAAGGTCAAGGATTGTGGATTTTAATATGAATTGAAGTTCAACATCAAGAAGACAAAGATTTTCACCTCTGGATCAGCATCGTGATAGATGGAGAATGAAATTGTTAACTATTTCAGCTTGCTTGGGTCCACAATCAACACTCTTGGTAAAAGCAGTCAGGAAACCAAAAGACAAATTGCATTGGAAAAATCTGCTGTCAGGGACCTCTCCAGAGTGCTAAAGAGCAACAATGTCAGTCTGGAGACTAAGGTGTGCCTCACCTAGGCCACAGTCTTTGCAATTACTTGCTATGTATCAGAGAGCTGGACAATGACTAAGGATGACAGAAAGAGGGTAGATAGCTTTGAGCTATGCTGGAGAAAAATGCTGAACATTCCATGAACAGGTTTGTCCTAGAGAGGGTGAAGCCACGTTGCTTCTTAGAGGCTAGGAATTTTTAAGCTGTGTCTCACATACTTGGGGCATGTTGCCAGGAGATCCTTGGAGTAAGACATCATGCTTGGAAGGGTGGAGGGACAGTGGAAGAGAGGACGACCCTGGATGAGATGGACTGAGACAGTAACTGAGATAATGGAGTTAGGTTTGTTGGAGACATTCAGAATGGCTCAAGATAGGGCAGGGTTCAGAGGTATTTATTATTCACAGGGTCACTATGAGTGACAAGTAACTCAACAGCACCATATACATATATTTCTCAACTGAAAATTATATGTATGTATTTTTATATACACATATGAATCGCTTGTCTTCAAGTATCAAGCACATTGTTGTTGTCATCAAATCAGAACCAACTCATAGCTGACCTTCCAGCAGGTTTTCAAGAGGCTGTAAATCACACAAGAGGAGACCTCTTCCTCCTGAGAAGCAACTAATAGATCCACAACACCTCTGGGTTGACACCACAACTCCTTACCCATCAGGCCACCTAGCACATAGTAGGCACTAACTGAGAAGATGATTTAAAAAAATAATCCAAACGTGACAGGAATAAGAACAGCCTCCATTCTCTTGATTGAGTCTCACTTTCCAGACTCCCCAGGAAGTGCATCTTGCACAGCACCTGAGGCACTAGAATAAACCAGTGTCCACAGAGGTGAAGTCACCTGCCAAGAAGCTCCGAAAGGTCATGTGATCCCCAGCACCTTCAATGCCTCTCCCAGGCTGCACTGGGCTTCCCATGGGACCATGCACAAAAAAACAGGACTAGAGAGACACCCGTCAGTCAGATCTCTGTGCCACAGATTCTTCTCTATAATTAGCCTTGCATGTTCCCTCACAATCCCCCTCCCCCGATTAACAGAACATAGGCACTGTTTCTAGCACATTCTGGCTCATCCTGATTTCACTAGAAAACTGGGAACAGTTTGAGCCAAGGTTAATTCTAACCTCAAGAGCGAGCAGATTCCACAGTTTCTCTTTCAACAATCTGGCCCTGACACTGGGAAGAGGTTGGCCTGATGAACAAAAAAAAGTTAGAGGTGTAGGAACAGTACCTGTGAGAAAATTCCAAGCAAAACAAGACACATATAATGACTTAGCCATAACCTTACGCCATAGATTACAAACTCCATAAGGGCAAGGATTTGTCTTCCTCACTATTTTAACAGGGTAGCTGAAGTCAGAGTCTCTTTCACGCCACTGTTGTGCACCTTTGAGTCCTTTTCAATCCACAGCAGCCCCACGTGACATAGGGGAAATACCCACAGGGATTCTGACACTGTAATCTGTATGAAAGAAGATGCCAGGTCTTTCTCCCATGGAGCCATGGGGTGAGCTTGAACCTCCAACCTTTCAGTCAAAGCTCAGGACTTCACCGTCTGCACCTCCAAGGCTTCTTCTTGGTACACACTGGGTTGTAAATGAATATTTTAAGAATAAATAAAAACACTTGTTAACCAAAAAAGTGAATATTTAACAACAGGTAAATAACTGTTAGCCTGTTCACAGAGGATGATTTGCGCAGTTGCTGGAAAGGGTAGCATGCTTTGTGTTGACTATTAACCAAGAGCCTGCATGTCTCTGGCAGTTCAGACCCACTATGGTTCTGGAAGGAGCTGCACTGCCAACCCAAATGTACATGGTTTGGACCCACCAGTGGCTCCACCGGAGAAAGATGAGCAATCCTCTCCTGTGCAATCACTTGCTGCCTCTGAAAACTCACTGGAGGGCAAGCTACGAGTCACTTCTGACTTGACATCCACAGCAACCGTAACAGCTGTCCTCAGGAGTTGATGGAGTGGACTGAGTGTTGGGCTGCTGGCCAAAAGGGCAGTGGATTGAAACCATCAGCCACGCTGCACAAGAAGGATGAGGCAGACTGCTCGTGTAAAGACTTACAGCCTCGCAAGCCCTGTGAGGCAGTCCTACCCTGTCCTACGGGCTTGTGTGAGCTGGAATCGACCCGGCAGCAGAGAGAGGGAGGTCTGTCTTTGTTTTTATGTACCATTCATTTCTGAGTGCACTGCTTCCATCCTAGTGCCTACGAGCCAGGGCTTCTCAACCTTGACATTATCTAGTTGATTCTAGACAATTCTCTGTTGTAGGGAGGGCTTATCTATACATTGGATGATGTTTAGCAACATTCTAGGCTCCTAAGATGCCACTCGAGCCCTCTGTTAGTCCTGACAACCCAAAATACGTCCAGGCATTGTCAGAAGCCCTCAGCAGGTGGCGGGGTGTTAAAATCACCCTGTGCTGAGAACCTTTGTTGAAAAGGGAAAGGATGGCAATTTAAATTTGATGGTTGTTCTGTGAGAAAAAGTTGTGTCCATTGGCTTCTGTAAGGATTTATGACCTCTCAAGTGCGTGTGAAAGTCAAAGCCATTTTTATAACATGAAGAGTAGGGGTTTTTTTAAAAAAAAAAAGAGGAAGAAAAAAGCACATATTCTACAGTTAAGTAGCCTTGACCACTTGCTGAACACTCTGGTGATACCAGCCACACAGAGTTCTGCAGCTAATCCAAAAGAGGCTCGAATCCACCACCAACTCTAAGAGAGAAAGATGGGCAATCTCCTCCTGTGCAATTTAAAGCTTTCGAAAATCTACTGGCGGGTCAGCTAAGGCTTAATTCTGGCTTTATAGAAATGAGCTTGAGGGTTGTTTTGTGGTTGGTTATTTGGTGTGGGTTGTTTGTATGTTTGTTTGCTTGCTACCTCCTTGTTTTATTCCTTCACATACTTTGTTCTATACATAAAGTGCCAGAAAAGACATACTGTCAATCATAGTTTCTTCCCTACCCTCACCATCAGAAAGACTTGGTTTTGTTGTTCGTTTCCATTGAGTGGATTTTGACTCACAGTGACTCCATGTGACACAGCACAGCGGCCTCTTTATAAAGAGTCTCTAAGCTGTTATCTTTACAAGAACAGATCAACAGGGCTTTCTCTCACAGAGACCCTTAGGGGGTTCAAACTGCCCACCACTGAGGTAGAAATAAAGAGGAAGACCCTGGATGAGATGGAATGATACAGTAACTGGGGCAATGGGGGCTGGTGTGTTGGAATCAGTGAGACTGGCTCAGGACAGGGAAGGCTCAGAGTTGCTGTACACAGGGTCGATATGAGTCACAGGCGCCTGGATGGCGCATAACAACAAGTGCTTAACAGTTGCACCACTACGGCTCCCATTGCTGAGGCATTACAACTGATTACTGCACTTGATATTGTGAATATTTTTGCATTTCTTACATACACTTTCCCAGAGTGGTTCTTAACGGCTGGCTAACAGGTAACTGAAAGTGCACCTTGCCCAGCAGTCCTGGTTATTTTTACCACCACCAACCATGCAGCAAGGCAAGAGCACACTGCTATCTGACATCAGAGGCTTCTATGAAAGGTCTAAAAAGATTATCAATAGTGGGACAAAGGGCCAATTTTTGTTTCCTTTTAAACTAGAAAAAGGAGCTCCAAAGAGAGTAAGATTACCTCTACTGAGACTAGACATCAAAACTCAAGAACTTAATCAACTTAACCAAACCAAGATGCCAGATGGTCTGTTAAGTATTTTGGGAGTTTTTATCTTACAGCCAACACACCCATCTGGTAGCATATATAGAAATTATGTTTTCCCTTTAAAGAAAAAAATGAGAGTGTCCAAATACACCCTTGTAATTGAGGTTGATGAATAGGGTTCTAAAATTGCATGCAGCGAGGCAAGGAATAGAAACATACACGCTGATAAATATATAATTTATCTGCACCATTAGGGCCCGCCGAGTCATATAAACTCTTTACTAGACAACTCTATACAGCAAAAAATACGGGTCCAAATTGCTGAATCATTGTTCAGATGCAAATAGGATTCCTAAAACTTTTATTGGTAGTTAACATTACTTGACAACATAAAGTAAACAAGAAAGGCAAGCTCCAAAGCCAAACAGTGCTGACAGCCCCATCCAAAGGCATCCATCTGACAAAGAAACACATTTCCAAGCCAAGAGTGAGGACAATAGGAAGCCTTTTGAACAGGACAACATTAGTAAATTTTAACATAAAACCTGACAGTGCGTTTGATGCCGGAATGTTTATTTAACTTGATGGTATTTTCACACTAAGATTCAAAAAGCGGCTCTTCTACAGAAGCAAACACTGCTGGGAAGGGACGCACAGGCTCAAACACAAAACTCCATCACTTGGGCATCACCCCACAGTCCTGAAGTCTTCCCCACGAAAACCACAGACGCATCTGACAGTTGGATAACTATTGTATCCTAATAAAACCAGGTGCCAAATTTCCCTTTTCCTGGCCAGGGCTCAATCATTCCTGAGCTGGCTTTTGGCAGCTTTTCAGCAGTTCTCTGCAAAACTCTCCACTCCGCTCTTAGAACATAAGTCTCAGTCCACAAAAATCTTGTAATACACAGCCCCAGTGATGTTCCCCTGGTGCGTGGCAATGGCCAAGTCCGTAATATTTAGCTGGCGTCTGACATTTTTAGAATTGCACTAGATGCAGCCCCCACCCTTGGCTTCGATGATCCAGTTTTCTAACTCCTATGCATGAAGAGATAATCTCTCAGCAGCCTCCAGCTTCGCCTCTCATCCTTGCACCATAGATCATCACAGTTCTTCAGGAGAGGAGAGGGGAGAAAACTGCCAGACATTGTAATCCCTGGTGTTTATGGGTTTTCTTTGTGCTTTGGGGAAGAAAAAGAGGGAGAATTAAGGACAAGGATAAATCCAGAGAGGCACTTTATTTATTAAGTCCAGTAGTAAATCCCAGCACCATGTTTATTAGGACCTTAAGTCGACCATTTGATAAACAGTGTTTCTGACGGTCTACACTCAGGGACCAAAACATAGCATGCCATTTGCAGTAACAGGCTCAGGGACAGAATAAAGAGCCAAACTCTAGGCCCAAACACCAATTATAAACCCTATGTCACCAGCTCTGTAATCATGAATAAATAATGAAACTTTCCTTTAAATGTCAGTTTGCTCATCTGTAAAATAGGGACAACCCATGTCTGGGAGAAGGAAAGATGCCTGCAAGTACACTTGCATTAAACTTAGCACAATAAAACTCAGTTCTTATTCTTACTGATCCCAAAGTTTCCACCAGACATCAGTAAAAAGGAGGGAAACCTTCAATTAGATGGACTAGCAGAAGAGTCATAAAGATGGACTCAGATATACAAAGCTGGTGTA
The DNA here is from genome assembly GCF_000299155.1 of Elephantulus edwardii. Lineage (NCBI taxonomy): Eukaryota > Metazoa > Chordata > Mammalia > Macroscelidea > Macroscelididae > Elephantulus > Elephantulus edwardii. Next base: position 386,329 of record NW_006399882.1, on the reverse strand, counting down.
GGACAAGACAATGTCTCATTCACACTAGAAAGTTCACTGCCATCAAGTTGGAACCTGTTAATAGCTAATCTTCCTTTCATTGAATTTCCGAAGCTGTAAGATGCATAGAAGGAGACTACCCATCTTTCTCCCAGGTAGCTACTGGTGGATTCGAACTGTCAAAGAGGCTTGGCCTTTGGTTTAGCAGTGAAACTCCCTACGACTACCCCATCATAGAGCCCTTGCCAAACAGTAAATCCTGTGTCAGGTGGAAATGGGGCAAAGACTGAAAACCCAAATATTTTTCCATTGACTGAAAAGATTCCCACAACAATGGGAAACTCAAGGGATCCAGAAAAACAAAGCAGCGCCCTCAAAGTCTAACTCTCTCAGGTTCCCTGACACTTTGTCTGACGGCAACCAACAACAAAGTGGGTAACTGTGTGCGGTAGAAAGGTTGGAGGATCGAATAAACCAGCCACTCCAAAGGAGGAGAGACAGTCTCCCCCAATGAAGACTGTCAGCCTGGGAAACCCAATGCAAGGCCACCAGTGTGTGGGAACTGATTCCACTGCAACAGGCTTTAGTGGGAAGCAAAAGGTGCCACAGAGGGTCCTAAAAGAGCTGCACTGCCAACCCAAAAGTGGCACCTCTCTGGCGATTCAAATCCATCACCTGCCCTGCACAAGAAAGATGGGCAATCACCTTCCACGAGATTTAAACTCTGGAAACTCACTGAAGGATCAATTGGGAGTAGGTTCAAACGTGATGGGAGGGAGGGAGGGAGTGAAACATGTGTTTCTTTGTGTGCAGACTTACTGAGACAGTAAAGGCAAATGGCATCTCCTCCCCACTCCCATTATCACTTATGTCAACAAGCAGAATCTTTACTGGAGACTCAAGGACCAGCCTCAAGACCACTATCACTATTCATTTTCTTATCTGGAGTTTGAAATCTATGAGGAGCACGTGAAAACATTCTCCTTGGGAAACATTCAAGCAATAGATTGTAATTTTTCTAACACAGGCTGCCAGAACCTAACAAAAATGCTCCCTCTCTCCCCTCCTCAGAAGTGTTTTCCCAAAGGCCACCCAATCACGAATGTGTGCTCTGCGGCACAAAGTCTTCAAAGGGCAGGCTTTCCCTGTGCATCAGCCTGGAGCAACCCCAGTGCAACAGCCCACATTTAGCAACTAGTATAAAATAAGATGCAAATTTTTCCCCTCAGGGCAGAGGAATTTAGGTATTTTGAGATGTGCAATTCCAGACTGTAGCACTGAAAAGGTAGAGTATTTCATTCTCCCACTAGGCTCTCCAGCCATTTGCTCTGTTGCTCAGCTAACAACTCTCCCTTCTTAAAGAGAAGTGTGCAGCCTTGTCTTCTGTATGGGCCCTTGATGCCCAGGACCGGGCAGGGAACACATGAAGGCATTCCAAGAGGGACTGGATGGGGTCCTGTGGGTGCCAGGGAGTGGTCAGCAGTGAGGTGCTTTCGAGTTCAGCTGAAATTCCTTCAGTCATAAAAGTTTGTGCACACGATTACATGGCTAAGAAATGGGAAAGAACGTTGATGTGTTAGAATTGCTTTCATTTCAGAAGGCCTTCCTTCCTGATTGTGTCTCACTACGGAGTGACACTCAATAACAAGGTCCCTCAAAGCACACTCACTGTATGAAGTCAAAAGGGATTAAAAGCTCACCCTCTAGCAGGCTTTGAAAGGCTACACACCCCATGAGAAAAGACAGACTTTCTTCCATGGAGTCATGGGTGGATTTGAACTGCCAGCCAAGCTCCCTCTCAGAGTCAGCAGCACAAATCCTTAGCCACAGGCCATCAGACTTGTCTGTTTTTGGTTTGTTTTTGTTGGTTTGTTGCTTTGTGTGTTTTTTTAAAGTGAGTGATATTTTACCATAAGGTTCAGCCCCAGGTGATGCAAATGGCTTGTGCTCAACTGCTTAACCTAAAAGGTTGACAATTCAAAGCCACCCAACCATCTCACAGAAGGAAAGATCTAGTATTCTGCTATCAATAAGTTATGGTAAAGAAAACTATGAAGCAGCCACCCAGTAGGTAACACAGTGAGATGAAATCAAGTCAACCACAAGTAACAACAAAATACTGTAACCGTCTTCAGGAGCTCTGGTGGCCCAGTATGTATGGAGTTGCACTTGCTAAATCAAAGTCGGGGCCTCTCTGGCAGTTCAAATCCCCCAGCAGCTCCATTGGGAAAACAAACAATCTGCACTCCGAGCGATTTACAGCCTTTGAAGACCCACTGGGGTATCAGCTATGAGCTGGCTCCAATGGGCAGTAATGACTTTGCATTTTAAATAGGATAATTCTCAGGTGATCACATTCCCCACTCCCATCTCAGGAGTGAAATGTTTGGGCTCCAGATATATCAAAAGTGGGGGTCGGCGGGGGGAGAGGAAAAAAACAGGCAAGAGGGCCAATAAATCCTGAAGTGGCAGAGGGTTCAGGGGTGTGTACAGGTAGCTATAAATACATAAATAGGTTGTAATGAGTCTCAAAGGTCACACCATGGTTACAAAGTCAGGTCACTGCACAGAGAGACGCATCAAAGGCCTATATGGACTATCCAGTCGATGGTGGTTCCGAAAGGCAGTTTAGTGAGTAGGGGAAGCCTTCACATTCCACAATCAGGGCTTGAAATGCTGGCTCTGTATCTCATGAAGCAGAATGAACCAGAGCAAATAAGTCACCAATTCTGAGACTCAGATCCCTCCTATGGAGAAATAGTAATATTAAGCCTTCATTGGGCAGCTATTAACAAGATCAGGTAAGATGTTATGTATATGGAGTGCGGCCTCGTCTCAGGCTTATGGGAGTGCTGCAACTACTATGCTGAGAAGATGTAGATTATGGTGTGAAACAGGGTAAGATGGAATGCAAGACAGAGGCTGTAATTGTTTTGTTTTAATAAAGATAAAATAACTTCCAATTCAAGTTATCATATGCCTGATTATGGAAAATGTCAGTTTCTTTTAAAACTAAAAACATACTATAAAATAGTTAAAACCTTTTGCCATTTAATTGATTCTGACCCCAGGTGTGTCCAGTTAGAACTGCACTCCGTGGGTTTTTTACTGACTCAATTTTCTGGCACTGATTGCCAGGCCGTTCCTTCCAAGCACCTCCGCGTGGACTGAAATCACCAATCACATGGTTAGTCATTTGCGCATGCTTGCCATTTACACCACCAAGGGATTCCACATTCCCCTACTCACAAAACCAAGCCCGCTGCTTTGGAGTTGAGTCTGATTCACCATTAGGTTTCTGAGAATATAAGGCTTTACAAGAGGAGCCTGTTTACTGTCTCCCGAGAAGTGACTGGTGGATTCAAACCACTGACCCTTTGGTTAGTAGCTTGAATGTTATACTGTACCACCTGGATTCCCCACACTTAACCTCAACACTCAAAACAAAACAAAAATCACAAAGTTACCCATACAGCCCAACAATCACAGTCATGGGCATTTATCTATGAGAAATGAAAAGTTGGGTTCAATCAAAACCCTGCACACACCAGTTCAATCAATTAATGCTTTGGCATTATTCACAACAGCAAAGAGAAGGAAACAAGCCCACGTGTTTGTCCGTGAGTGGATTAATGTATAGTGTCTTCATAGAATGGAGTACTATGCAACACTAAAAGCAATGAAGAATTCATGAAACACTGTGTGTTTCCATGTGTTTCAAACATGGAAAAAATCTAGATGACACATGGAATGCAGTAAGTAGATTACACAAGGACAAATGTTATATAAGACCACTGTTATCAAAAGATAAGAGTCTTACATACAGAATCATTCCAGCATGGTTACCTGTGAGGGGAAGGGAATAAGAGGGGAGTGACTGAAAAATCAGTATGCTTTGTAAACCTTCACTGAAATCACAGATGAAATCACAGATGGGGGGGGGAGGGGTAGAAGAAAGGACTGGTGATGTCATTCCAAAAGGTCACAGCCACTGGACTTCTATGTATGGGGGACAGCGATGCACTTTGGCACGCAGGGTGGCTGCTTTGTAACACTGGTGTGTTCAGCTTGCAACAACTCAACCGTGAGTGGCTCCACAGGAGAGTGTCAGAAATTAGTGTCCTACCCACAAACAACAGAAACCAAACCTGCCTCGTCTAGAAAAAGGATCTATGTAAGTATTAGATAGCTCAAAAGATTTGCTAAGCAAACTACATCAGTTTGGCCAGATCCTGCCACGTCCATTTGTTTATGCACTGTCTGGGCTGCTTCTGTACTACAACAGCTGAGAAGGTGTGACACAAACCGCAAGCATAGCCTATTCCGCCTAAAACATTTACTAGCAGGGTCTTTACAGCAAAATCTTGCAAGGAAACTCAGGAACCAGGTCAGTTACGGCAATGAGGCCCCTCTGTTGCTACCACCCTCCTTATCAACAATATGCTGGAGCCAATGCCAGAAACGCTCTGCCTGTCCTTGAGACTTTGCAAAACTAGTGAAATCTGGGGCAGCTGCCAGTGCCTGGGGGACAGGGAGGAACCACGTCACATGTTCACACACGAGGTACAGAGGAGCTGAGACCTGAACAGCACCTGGACTCTGCCCTGGCAGACCATCACAGCAGACACCAGGCAGCCACGCAGAGGTGGGGGTGTGAGGACAGCACTACTCAATTACAATAACACCCGAATGGTTTTGACTTTCTGTGGCTCAGTGCAAACACGGGGTTTTCTGCCAACCTCACCAATAAGAGGTGTTAATCGTTGTCAATATTTGCTGAGCCTGGGCTTCAAGGTGTTTACTTTCACTTTCAAATTCCCCTTATAGCTTTCATACTATATTTTTATCCCAGGTTTGTTTAGAAACACTTCGGTTTTGGTGTGGTTGGCTTGGTTTTTGTTTGGTGGTGTGGTTTTTTGTTGTTGTTGTTTTTTTAAACCATCTCAGGGGGAAGGGAAGGTAGTATCTGATCCTTGAAGCTGAGGACACTCTTCCTGAGGGAAGGATGGCTCACAAAGGAAGGTACATTTAAAAGGCAGAGCAAACCAGGCGGCGAGTAAATTCTGTTGACCATAAAGCAATGCCTTCTCTTCTTGCTGGACTGACTGACTGACAATCTGTTATCTTGACTGCAAAAAAGTCCCTGGAATCGCGTAAGAACCCAAGACTTGAAATCACAAAAGGAGAAATGGAGAGTGGATAGTCTTATTAGTAAGTATTAATGTTATATGCTGTCAAGAACATTATGATTCATAGTGACCCCACGTGACCAGGCAGAACTGCCCCAAAGGGTTTTGTTGTTCATGGGAGCAGAGAGAAAGGCCTTTCTGTCTCATCAGCTGCTGCATGAGTTTGAACCATCAACCTTACTGTCCAAAGAGCTGAGCATATAACCATTTGGACAACAGAGTTTTGGTGGCGTTTTTTTTGTTGTTGTTGTTTTTTTAAAGGATTAGATGATTAAAAAGAAAGCATTTCTTTCACATTTGCCAAAACTCCAACTTAGTATCAACAAGTAAATTCTGATTCATAATCCCTCCATGGGGTTTCAAAGTGGATAAATCTTTGGGGGATCTGGGAGGGAGGTGGGGAACTGACCATCCTTCTCCTGCAGAGCAGCTGGGGGATTAGAACCACTGACTTTTCAATTAGCAGCCTCAAACACTGTGTACTTTGCCACCAGCTGTTATGTACCATCAAGACAGAACTGACTCAGAGCTGACCCTCCAGAGGGGTTCTGGAGGCAGTAAATCACATGGAAGAGACTGCCCAGCCCTCTCTCTCCCCTGGAACAGCTGGGTGATTTGAACCACATGCCTTTGGATTATTAGCAGTACAACTCCCTACCGCTATGGATCAAAGTCCTAGGGACCTGACTTGCATCTTGATTTCTTCCTCTAAGATTAACAAAAAGCCAAACAGTAGCCAGTTGATTCGGAAGGGAACAAGCTAAAGGCAAGGGTATGAAATACGGGTGAAACATTCCGAGTGTGGAGGCTCCGTACTGCAAGGACCACATTCAAGGCCTTTTAAAATAAGCATTATTGCCCAAAATATGCCCAAAACCCAACGGGCTTCAGAACTGCCTTTGTGTGCCCTTCAGCAGCTTTCAATTCTTCCCTTAATTAATCTCGGTTTGCACAGTTCCCGTCTCTTCACAGAGATGAGAAGCTATGATCACGTATTGACCCCTCCTTGAAAAACAATGGCTTTCCTACCAATGGGACGCCACTCACGTCTGTTTCACAGGGAGCTTTCACAAGGAGCACGCGATAAAACCAAGTCTTGTGAGAAATTATGTTTGACGCCTCGAGCTTAAAAGTTAAATTCAGCACATCTGCCAAAAATGATTTTCTGGAGCTGAAGACACAAAGGCGTCACACAGTAGGTGACACCTCTTTATCAGCTGCAAGAACTCCAGGGCACGTAATTAGCACCCAATTAGTTATTAATAACTTAATATTCACATGTCTGCTGAAATTCTGTAGGTGTGTGGTATAATTTAAATGCAATTGTGGTCATCTTTGTTAGGGTAGGTGCTGTATACACAGCAGATTTCATTCCTCAGCGCTCAAGGAGGGGGAGGGAGGAAAGTTAATCCACTCCTTTCTAGAAATTGTTCATGCAGGGGGGAAAAAACAGTTTTGTTATCTGAAGAGTTGTTTCGCTATCTGAAGAGTTCAGTTACATTTTAATACACAAGCAAACCATTTGCAAACACAATATACAATCACATGACAGATTAAATGTCTTAAAATGTTCCTAACATAGGATATCAGTAATGATACAATGGGGCCTAGTTCCATTCTCACCTTCCATGCAGGGGACATAGGTCTAATAGGTCCAATCCCCAGTAACTGCTTCTCATGCACAGTTCCCCGTTTGTCAGTGAAGTCTTGGGTGTTCCTCTGATGATGATCAGGTTTTTGAGAAGCTTCAAGACTAAGGAGGACTAGGAAGAAAGACCTGGTGATCTCCTTTTACAGATTGTTGTGGTTATGTGCTGTTGAGTCACTTGCAACTCATAGCGACTCTATGTACAACAGCCCTAAATGCTGCTCTGTTCTGTGCCAATCTCACTGTCTCCGATACACCCATCCTGATTACCCCAGTCACTGAATGAATCCACCTCATAGAGGGTCTTCCCCTCCTGCGCCATCCCTC
>NW_006399882.1:358409-378366 GCF_000299155.1 Elephantulus edwardii | reverse complement strand
TGGGGTCAGGATTGGTAGAAGATCTATCAACAATCTGCATTATGCAGATGACACAACCTTTTATAGATTAGCTTATCAAAATCCTACTGGTCACAAGAATGCGATTCCCCCAATCCACCAGCATTTCATGCTGTCGGGCACAAATTGGGGCCAACTCCATGGCAGTTAACAACCACAGTCATTTCTAAAGCCATTATTACATAACCGGAGCTCTGGTAGCTTAACAGTAACCCAAAGGTTAGTGACAACCCAAAGGCACACAGTTCGAATACACCAGCTGCCCCATTGGGGATGGATGGGCAGTCTCCTTCCGTATGATTTACTGCCTCTGAAAACCCCTTGCAGGGTCAGCCCTGAGTTAATTCTGATTCAGTGGTACACAATAGCACTATATACCACTCTAATCACTTCAAAAATGTAAATGAAATCATTTTCATTTACTCCCTACAATAAGTGTTCTTCATTCTTCTTCACGTAACAAATGGAGAAGCTGAGCCCAAGTTCATATAACTCCCCAGAGATCACAGGACTCTTCTGCCGCACAGGGAGGATGCACCCTCTCAGCCTGTGCCTACTGTTGTTGTTTTTATTGTTACTGAATGTGGTCAGTTTGGCTCTGGCTCACAGTTATTCCCCAGGACAGAGAACTGCACCATGGAATTCCCAGGCTGTAATCTTCACAGGAGCAGATCCCCCGATCTTCTGTGCAGCAAGCAGGTTCAAATCACTGACCTCTGACTTAGTCACTGAGCTCTTATCCACTAGGCCACTAGGGCTCCTTCTTCTCCTATAGATTTAGTGTTCATCAGTAAGTTAGCATAACCTCTTTCTTGACTCTAGGCCTTGTAAGAAGCTTTAAATCAGCAGGTTTGCACAAGATCAGAAAGGCGGATAAGAAGAGGAGAAGTATACCATGCATTTTAATTCGCTCTATTGCTTTCAGGGAAGGCCTGGATGTGAGTCTCACTTTCTCCCTTAACACGGCGTGATTTTAGCACGTTACTTCATCTCTAGCCACTTGACTGCTAATCAAAGGATCATGGATCAAACCCATCATCCACTCCATGGGAGAAAGATATGGTAACCATGATAGCCTAGGAAACATTACTGGGCCATTCATTTTTTTTTTTTACAGAGTCAGTGAAAAGTCAGAATGGATTCAACTACATGTAAAACTTCATCTCTATCTCCTATATTTCTCATTTTCAAAACTGGACTCATAACATCCACCACGTTACCAAACAGAATGAAACAGTTCATCCTTTAATTCCTAACTCCCTTTGTCCACAGAGATGAGAAAGGAATCGTAATGTGCAGGATTTGAGAACACAAAATAAGCCCATCTCTACCTTTCAAGGAGGGTCCATGCTATCACAAGGAGATGAGGCAAGGAAGAAGATAAATAACATGCACACATGGAAGGAGAATTCAAGTTCACCAAAGGTGAAAAAACTGTTTCTAAGAATCTCTAAGCCATAGCAAAATTTAACAAAATAGAAAACAACAAATGCTGGCGAGGTTGTGGAGAAACTGGAAACTTATTCACTGTTGGTGGGAGTATAAAATGGTGCAACCACTCTGGAAGGCAGTATGATGCTTTTTCAAAAAGCTGGAAACAGAAATACCATTTGACCCAGCAATTCCATTACTGGGAAGATACCAGAAAGAAACCATGGTATAGTCACACAATGGAATATTAGGCAGCACTGAAAAACAAAAAAAACCTCATGAAATATTATACAAAACAGGTGATCATGGAGGACTTTATGCTGAGTGAAATAGCTCAGTCACAAAAAGACAAAAACTATATAAGGCTACTGTTATAGAACAGGACTGATATGGGGGTTGGGGAAACTAAGAAGAGTGGATAAAAAATGTACATGGCATTGAAATAGACAAAGGAGAGAACTGTATAAAAGGAATATATGATTAGGTATTATTGGCATGACATGAGTCCAAAAGAAGGTTACATAGTAAAGTGGTCTGGGGGGTGGGGCTGTATAACAACAAAAGGACATTTTTTCCAAAGAAAAAAGCAAACTGAGGGAGCAGGGGGACAGGGAGGAAAATGTGTAATAATGAATGAATGGAAATTTAAAAAAAAACCAAAACTGTTAATACCAATTATACATTTTCTAAAAAAAAAGATATCTCTAAGCCACTTGTGCAGGTGAGGGCACCCAAGACACCTCCCAGAATATTACCGAAATGCAGGAGGGCAGTCCATAAAACCCTCACTTCTCCCGAGCTGGCATGGAATACAACAGTCCTCTCCCGTGAGTTTCATTCTCAGGACCTTATACTGAAGTTTTTTCTTCTTTTTTGAATGCTTCATGAAATGTTAAATATTCATTTTATTTTACAGAAGATACATAGCACCTGAGCAATTAGGATGACAACTCTGACGGCTGCCAAGCTTCGGTTTAGAACGCTATTTCCTTTGAAAACTGGAAGGGTGGGGAGAGGAGTGAGTGGTAGCTGTGAGAATATTCCTGGATATCTAGGCAAATGTATGAACCACGTAGGATATTCAATTTGCTGACAGAATCGAGGTCTCACAGAATTGTGAGCTCTGTATCTTGGCTCCAAAGAACCCTAGGTATTATCTGGCTTAAGGAATACTGGGTTTTTTTTTTAAAAAAATCCTCTCTAGCTGAGGAAGAATGGCTCTAGCTGGCCCCATGCTGCGGAGAGCATTTCTACAAAAGGTTTGGGCAGTTACAGGCGATACGGCCAGGGAAAAGGCCTGATTCTGTCTCCAAGACATAACAGGGTGAGGTCTACACGTGGGAGCGTACAAAGCTCATGGCCTTTTCTCCAAATTCCCAAAGATGCAGAGAGACAGTTCTGAACTATGAAAACAGTGAGGTTGTTAAACAAAGACAAGGGAGCGAGCTGACAGCAAGTCTGCAGGGAGGTTTCTGGGAAGCTGGCTTCCCTCTCCTAGAAGGGCAGGGCCCAAGGGGAAGCCCTTCACTCCATGCTACAGCCCCAGCTTCCTGTCCTTGACCTTGGTGCAAGAACATGATGTTCACAAGAACATGAGTAACTCGTGTCCCCGGGGCAAGGGCAAAAGAAATGGGGGCCTCGCTGAACCATGTATCCAACCTCAGGGCTGCTCACTGCATGGAGAAATGGACCATTTGTCAGCCAGGTTGATTTGTCAGAAGTCTTCTATTCTGAGCACCTGCCAATTAACAGTGTTCTATATGAAGAAATCACTCACAGCCTTCTAAATTAGAAGAGATGAATAATCAGTTTTATTAAAAGTACCCGAACATAGTTCTTAGTGAGCGTCGCTGCTAAACCAAAGGCTTTTCTGGTGCTTCCAGTTCACCACGTACTCTACAGAGACAAAATGCAGTTTCTTCACAGGCAATTTATAGACTCTGAAAACCTGCCGGGTGGTCAGCTCCAAGTCAATCCTGCCTTGATGGCAATGAGCTGTTTAAGTCTAACCAAAGTTAAAACTAATGAACACCAGTTAAATCTGGAAATGGCATGTTACAACAGACAACTTTCAATGTAGTGAACGTGCAAACTATGTATGGTACCTGGCTTCAAAAAGCTTCTTATTCCGAGGAAGAAAATGAAATTCTCATTAGCGAGCACATAAACAAATGATATCAAAAATGCTGTGATAAATAGTAATTTGGCACCTGTAGGAATTTACCTTAAGAAAGATGTATGTGGAGGTTTACTTAAAAGGATTTATCATAGCACACAATATCCAAAGTTAGAAGCACCATTTTGTCATCAATAGGGAATAGTTAAATAAAGCCACAGTATAAGCATGAAACACTTTTCTACAGTAATTCTAAAGGTTTTTAAAAAATAATTAACAATGTAGGACAACATCTTGAAAGCAGGAGTGGCATCCACTTCCGACATGTCTTGCCTCCAGAAACTCTATGAACATGGAGAAATGACCAAAGCTATACAGGTGTTCATGTCTTTCATTCATAGGGTCGCTATGAGTCATCTACGACTCGACGGCACTTAATAAGAACAGGATAACATCAAGGAAACAGTTTAATGAAAAGAGCAGGTGAGAGGAATGCATAATAGTATTCATTCTTTTTCTAAAACCATGAAGTATACACGCACACAGAGACACACAGAAACACAATTACACATCAAATTATTCAAGTAGCTCAAAGGGAGCTATACTTCATCTATATCGAAGGAGAGGAAGACCCTCAACCAGGTGGACTGACACAGTGACTGCAGCAATGGGTTTGAGTGTGTTAGACAATGTGAGCATATCACAGGATAGGACAGAGCTCAATCTACGTTCCCAGGGTCGCAATGAGTTGAACTTGACTTGACAGCACCTAACCACAACAACATACTCAAGAACAGAGTTGTGGTGGCCTAGTGGTAAGGAGCTGTTCTGTCAACTCGAAAGGACATGGTTGTAATACACCAGCTGCTCGTAGGAGAAAGATGGGCAAACCCACTGGAGGATCAAGCATGGGTCAATTCTGACTTGACAATGGTACATAACACCAACAATATTCAAGGACAACAGAGATGAGGATAAGGGTTCAAATCTGGTTTTCACTGAGGTGTTGTGAGTAGACTTGACGGCACATCAAGAAGGCAAAACAAAGGGAAGGGATGTTTAAGTAAAGGAGCTGAACAGAAGATTTCAAAAGGAAGCGCAAGAAAACAAAGCAAACTATTATAATATGCAGAGACGTAGAACTGTAGAATAAAAAGGGAAGAACGTCCTCAAAGCCTCAAGTTGCAAAACTGAGAGATGCTCTGGGCAAAATCTCGAATGATCCAGGAAGCATCAAATGAAGATGGAGAGAAACACAGAATCACTGTTCCCCAAAGAACTGGCTGACACTGAAATATTTCAGAAAATAACGTATGATCAAGGGCTAATGGTAAAGAAGGAAGAAGTTACGGCTGCAATGAAAGCACTCTTTGGCAAAACTACTTCCTAGTAGGTGATGTGACAGCAGAAACTGTGGGACTGGGGCAGGACTGAACAGTAGTTTGGTGTATTGCATCCCAAGTCACTAAGTCTGCACTGACTTGATGGCATCTAACAACAAAATGATCAAGGGCACATCTGTAATGTCTGGTTGTCTCTTTGTATTGCTGTGTACCATGGATTTGACTAAATCTTACTCATAACTGACCTTCCACAGGGTTTTCTCAGTCAGTAAAGCGCATCTTTCTCCCACAGAGCAGCTGGTGGATTCGAACCACATACCTTTGAGCTGGCAGTGCAACTCATTACCACTAAGCTACCAGAGCTCCTAAGAACCAAGAGAGGTTCTCGTACAGGGGCAGCCAAGTAGAAAGAGCTCTGCTCTCTAAAAGGGAAAAAAAAGGTCTGTTTATGTGACAACAAGGGTCAGTCCCAATGCCTACGTTGATCAATTCATTATCAGCCTGCAAGAGGGAGATATTCTATTTCTATCACTCTTGCCTCACTTTAGCTAGAATAATTTTATTTCAAGAAATGTTCCCTCATCTGCTATCTGATTACAAGGTACTACCTTGTTGTTGTTGTTGTTGTGTGCCCTGAGTCAGAACCAACTCACTGCTGACCCTGCAGTGGGTGTTCAAAGGCAGTGAAGCACACAGAGGAGATTGTCCATCCTTCTTATGCAAAGCAGCTGGAGGATTTGAATCATGAGCCTCTGGGATTGCAGCTCAGCTTCTTATCACTAGGCTACCAGAGCTCATTAGCACTATATTCTTGTTGGGTATCATAAAGTTGGAACCAATCCACAGCTGACCCTCCAGTGGGTCTTCAGCGGCAGTTAATCACGGGAGGAGATTGTCCATCCTTCTCCCGCGAAGCAGCTGGTGTTTTCGAACCTCATACATTCGGGATTACAGTGCAGCTTCTTGCCACTAGGTCACCAGGGCTTTTTATACTACCTATTCTACATTTAAAAATCACATACATAAATACGTAACCGAAAGTCATGAGAACTATAACCAAAAGACACACACAAAAAAGAAGAAAAACTAACAACAAACCTCCGGTTATTCTCAAGCTGAATGTAGGGTTACGGAGTTCTCAGGAGGTGCACTCTGGAGCCTACATCCACGCAGAAAAAGGGCAGCCGGGACAACACAGGGGAGTCAATGAGGACACAGGCCTACTCTCTGCTCTGCACTGGGAGGCAATTCAAGTCTCTTGTTGGTCCCCGGGCCACCTGTCTGTCTGCACAGCATAAGTCACCCACTCAGTTGCTTCCCCAGAACCATCAGAGCACAATGCACTGCTCCCCCAAACCAAAGCCAGTTCCTATGACCCAGACAGAAGATTCCTCCACGTCTGGCCAAGAGAGGTCCACTTACAGGAGCAGCAAAGTAGAAAGATGGAATTGCCCTTAAGAAAAACAAAATCTACAGTGTGAGCTTCTTTTAACAACAGCTTCACAAATCGGAAGGCTGTAGGGCCCAAGGCAGGGAAAAAAAGCACACAGCACAGCACACGGTCAGGGTGCACGGCTGGTGGGCAGCTCTGGGGCTGAGATAAGTGGCCACAGGAGCTTATTTAATAACTCAGGGTCGGCATCTGGGCATCTGCCTCAGTCCTTCGGTTTTTATAAACTAACAATCCAGGTGAGTGTGAAAACAATCCACAGGTAAGTCCTGCAATGACCTCGCCAGTCAGGGAGCCAGGCTTCTCTCCAGGGCATTCAGGTGAGGAAGCTGGGCATGACCTCCTCGTCACCAGCAAGGTCTCCTCTGCAGCCCACAGGAACAATGTGTCTGAAAATCAAGACCTAACTTGGGAGGGACTGGAGAGCATTATGCTGAGTGAACTAACCCAGTCCTACAAGGACAGATACAGTATAAGACCATTACTGTAGAAATAGAAGGATAACTAGTAAAATGCGTCTGAGGATCCAAGGGGGGAGGGTAGGAGCAGAGGGGTTAGGATGGGCAGGGGGGTAATCATAGGGTCACACAGTCTGATGGGTAGAGGGAGGAGTGAGTAAAGGAAATGGAAAATATCTCTTGTGAAAAACAATGTATAAAAAAAAAAGAAAAGAGAAACAATGTATACAAACTTTGTAAGTAAACCAGTATAAAATAAAAATTTTCTTTAAAAAAGTAAAGAAGGCATACAACAGCTAAAAGTTCACTAGTCCACAGGAAAGGAACCTGGCTGATTAAACATAAATGCAAAATAAAACAAAACTCTGGGCCCACCCATCTTCCATCTCAGATCGTTGCAGCAGGCAAGGTTTACTTTCTGCTTTTAAGCACTGACATTTATAGACTAAAGCTGTGTTTTGGGATTGGGCTCACCCATCCCAATGCACACAAGGAATATTTTACATTATGGTCAGACTGCAAGAAGGTCTATATTGAAACTCCTAAATCTGGATTATTAAGTTTTTATGTAAGTCCTATAGGCCTATCTTTATACAGAGCCACACGTCCATCTGTATTGGGAAAAAGAAAAATTCACAAAGGTCAATCAACCTTAAATGACTTTAAAATACTCCCCTAAAGAAGAAAAATCCACAGTGATACAAAGTGTGAATGTGGCCAGCTGCTAACTCAAAGGCAGGTGGCTCGAGCCCACTTTGAAGGCCCTTAGAAGAAAGGCCTGGAAATCTATTTCCAAAAAACATACGGGCACTGAAAATTCTAAGGACCTAGACGGCATCACAAGTCAGCTAAAAGCGACTGGTTTTTCTTCCCAAATGAGAGTCAGTCAGACTAACTCAGTAATTTCTCTTTAAAAACATCCTGGTAAGTAAACAAATAGAGGGAAAGGTTTATTGGTAGTTGTTAAGGCTTAAGGCAGGAGGAAATAAGGAATTATTCCAGAAAGAGTCCTCAGTTTGTGAAAGTCCTTTTGGAGTTAGAAACCATTGTGTTTTGAAGGCCAAATGGATGGGAGGAGATTGCACATCCTTCTCTCCAGGGCCCTTGTGGATTCAAACTGCCAGAAAGGCATGGTTTGTGGGTTAGCTGTACAACTCCCCGTGGACCAGGCCACCAGTGCTCCAGCTTCTTAATGGAGTGATGTAAACTCTGGAAATGGACAGCGGTGGAAATTACACAACGCGGTGAGTGTAACTAATGTCAGTGAATTGTACATTCAAGAAATATCAACCTAATGACTGTGTAGGTTTTATTAAAATAGAAATTTTAAAATTATATCCATATACTTTGGAGAAGAGTACTTTCGGACTGCCAAAAGAATAAACAGCTATGTCCTGGAAACAGTAAAGGCAGACTGCTCCTTGGAGGCAAACATGGCAAAGCTTCGTCCATTGTACCTTGGGCATGTTGCTTGTTGTTGTTGTTGTTAGTTGTTATCAAGTCGAGAACAACTCATAGTGACCCTATGAACAAAACATCTGAACCCTCTTCTATGTTGTGCCATCCTCACACTTCCTGACACACAAGAGTCCACTGCAGCAGTCACCATGTCAATCCACCTGGTTGAGGGTCTTCCTCTCCTTTACTGATCCTCCACCCTTCCCAACATCATGTCCTTCTCCAAGGAACAGCCCCTCTTAGCAACATGCTCACAGTATGTGAGGCGAAGCCTCATCATTCTGGCCTCCAAAGAGCACTCTGGCTGCACCCTCTCCAAGACATATCTATTTGTTCTCTTGATCGTCCATGGATTGCTCAGTGTTCTTTTCCAACACCACAACTCAAAGGCATCAATTCTTTTTCTGTCATCCTTATAAATTGTCTAGCTCTCCGAAGCATAGTAAGTGACTAGAAAGACTTGGCCTGGATCAGACATATTTAGTCCTCAAACTGACATCATTATTCCTCAATAATCTGGAGAGGTCCCTAACTGCAGATTTTTCCAGTGCAATGCATCTCCTTATTTCCTGACTTCTGGTACCAAAAGTGTTGTAGATCCGAGCCAAGATGAAGCTCTTGACAGTGTCAGTCTCCTCTCCATCCATCATTACGCTGATTATTGGGCATGTTGCTAGCAGAGACAATCCTTCTTCAGGGGGGAGAAGAAGATCATGGCTGTATAGATGGAGTTATGATGAAGGAGAGGAAGATCCTCAACCAGACAGACTGACACAGTGACTGCAGCAACGGGCTCAAGTGTGTCAGAGATGATGAGGATGGCACAGGAGAGGATACAGTTCAGGTCTGTGTTCACAAGGTCACTATGGGCTATACTCAACTCGACAGCACCTAACAATAACAACAACAGCATAGCCACATAAATGTCAACAGAGAAAGAAGAAACATTAGCACAATGTCTCTAAGCCAGCTCAGTAAAAACAATTAGTGCTTAACAAACTACACGCAGCGTAACTGAGGCCTACAGGATAACCTTGGTCAGCAGCTTCTTATTCTCTGTTTTGTCCCATTAAAATGAGCATCACAGAGGACAAGGGCTTTTATCTCTTTCCATTAACCAATGTTATCTCCAGCACCAAGCACATTAACATGTAACAAGTACTCTACATGTGTTTGTGGAAAGTGAGCAGGAATATTATCTTCCTATTTCACTAGGGGCACTTCAAAGTTACAGTACACCCCAAGGAAATGAACAAAACTTCAAGTTTTAATTTCTTCTCTAGTTTCATGTCATCTGAAAAATTGTCAGGATCCCCTGCCTCGGATAGTATCTCCCGTTCTCACTTCCAAGTTCCTTGCAGATCTCCCAAACCAGCAATGAGCACCATGCGGTTCATTGACTTTTCTTCTGTCCTGGAAACAATCCCCACCACCACCCTCCCAAACCACAGAAGGAAAAGAAGTTCCCAAGACTGGGACTCTGTTTATGATACACCCACCACATCATATTCTGAGGACGATCCAAGAAGAAAGCAGAAGCAAAAACAAAAATTTGACGACTCTCAAAGGGGAGGGATCTGAAATGAATCACCAACTGTCACAGTTCATTTTCCTAGGACATGAGGGCCCTGGCACTATTGTTCTTCTGGGCTGAGTTTGCTAAGCCACTCGCTAGAGGCATGATGACCTTATACTGGGACCTCCCAAGACTCTTCTGTCTCATCTGTTAAATGGAAGATAATGAGCTCTTCTGGGGGCTTGTTTCAGGGGGAAAAAGACAGTTATCAGATGCATTCAAAGTACCTGTCACAGTGCCTGGCCCTTAGTATGTGTTCAACAAATTGTGTTCACTAAAAGATGCTGATGATGACATAGGCGATGATGGTGGCAAAGATGGCACACACATCACACTAGAGAGAAAGCAGCTCACATTAGTTTGGAAATGCCAGTCCACATCCATCCCACGTCTTGCTCTGAATTCTCCAGAAGGCACCATTCATTTTGGGAAGGACAAGACAGGGATAGCTGTCCCGTGCCCATCAACCCTTCAGCTGCATTCCTGCCCTTAAGGCTGCTATGAATTTTCATGTTCACACAAAGCGCTCAACCAGGAAAAGAGACTGTCAATCAAGAATCATGGGGAGGACTCTGAGAAGGCAGACCAGACTGGAGGGAATGCCTGGCTGGCCGGAAGGAGCGCCAAGAAGGAAGCAATGCAGGAAGACTTTTCAAAGGAATGCCAACCCGCGAAAAGGCAGCCACAGCATCAGTGCTGATTTGACGCGTATGTTCCCACTCACATCCTGTGCCTACCACGAGCAGCCTGTGCTATTTATATTAACTTAAAAAGCAGGGAATTTTGCAAAATTAGCCCAATATATCACTTAGTTCTTTGATAGGAAAAATGGTAGCTCTTAGAGCTAAAAGAGATATTCTTCTACTGAATGACCACCATCCTGGATTTATGGTGATGCCAGCTAGAGCCAATCTCAAGAGTTCAGTTAGCTCATGCACACATGATCAGGTAACGGGGCAGAACCATCTTTTTAGGTCTTCCAGGAGCCCCATTCTGAACCCGGCAGACAGCGGAGAAGAACAAGACCAGGTTAAGTACAATTATCAGGTGCTTCAGGTGTCATGATGCTAGCAATAGATATTACTTGATTCTTGCAGATCTTAAATCAAATATATAATTACATATATATATGCTGTTTCATGTGCCTGTGAGTCACCTACAGCTCACAGCAACCCTATGCACAACAGCTGTGAACGCTGTCCCATCCTGAGCCTAATCTCATTGTCTCCGACACACCTACCCGCACTGCTCCAGTTACTGTGTTGTCATCTTCTCCAGGGTTTTCCTCTTCTGCACTGTCCCTCCATCCTTCCAAGCATGATGTCCTTCTCCAAGGACTGGTTCCTCCTGGCAACATGCCCAAAGTATGTGATATAGAGCTTCAAAATCCTTGCTTCCAAGGAGCAGCTTGGTTTCATTCTCCCTAGGACAGACCTGTTTGTTCTCTTGGAAGTCCATGGTGTATGTTCAATACTCTTCTTCAACACCACAACTCAAAGACATCGATTCTTCTTCTGTAATCCTTGGTCACTGTCCAGCTCTCAGACGCATAACGAGTAACGAAGACCATGGCCTAGATCAGGTGTACCTTAGAAGTTGTGCTTCCATCCCAAAAAATGTGATTGAAATCCACTAGTTGTTCGCAGGAAAAGATGGACAATCTCCTCCCCTGATATGGGTTGGTTAGGTTCTGACTCAATGGTATTTAAACACATACATATACATGTACTTAAAAAAAAAATCTAAAAACTTGAAACCTCTGGTTTATGAAACTGTCTTGTAGCCTGACCCAGGTTTATCATTACGTTATAACTAGATGTGTCAGAGTCAATGTCAACTCACAATGATCTCATGTGACAAAGTACAACTGCTCTATAGGGTTCTATAGAGTCTAATCTTTCCAGAAGCAGATCACCAGGACTTTGTCTGACAGAGCCACTAGGTGCATTTGAACCACCAACCTTTCCTGTTAGCAGCCAAGCACATAAACATTGAGCCACCAGGGACCTAGTTATGAAATGTACCATCACTCAGTCTCTTCAGGACATCAGAGACCTCACTTCCTAACAGCAGGTTCGTAATTTTCTCCCAATGGGATGAGAAGACCAGCAGCATAGCCTCAGGAGTACACAAAGCCAGACTTTTCATTTCTCTAATAATCTAAAAATAAAATAGTCCCATTTATGAACACCACACTTTTTCCCCCCTATGATAATTGGCAGTTGAAAGACATTTTCATGCAATAAAACTTAAGTATCTTAGGTCTGTAGGACTTGGATGAATTCTCAGAGTTCTTGCAATAATTATTCCTTTTGATAAAGTGCCTATATTTTACTTAAATTTGAGAAACACCACACTGCAGAACTCTCTTCTCCAAGGCAAACAAGGGCTTCAAGCTCAATGACACATTCCTGAAACCTTAAATTTACCGGGGGGGGAGAATTACAGTGGAAATATTAATTTAAGTATTTTTAAAGTGAAGGCAAAAGATGCCACTTTGAAAACACTCACATTGAGGTGTGGCTGATCTAAACCACGGTAGAATCAATCACCTTATATACTGGTAAAAATTAGACCATGAATAATAAGAAAGACTGAAGAATTGATGTCTCTGAATTGCAGTGTTGGTGAAGAATACTGAATATACCATGAACTCCTAAAAGAAAAAAAATAAAGTTTCTTGGAAGACATGCAGCCAAGGAGGTAAGGAGGGCCAGACTTGTCACATACTTTTGGCATGGTATCAGAAGGAGCCAGTCTCTGGAGAAAGACATCATGCTTGGTAAAGTAGAAGGTCAGTGAAAAGGAAGAAAATCCTCAACAAAACAGACTTACACAGTGGTTACAACAGTGTCCTCAAGCTCAGCAAGGACTGAGAGGACCAGGTGGTGTTTGTTCTGTTCGGCTGTCGATGGAGTGACTATGAGCCAATCATCAGCACTGTCCTGGATTGTATTAAGGTCCCCTAAAACACATGTATGTAATATACAATGTGGGAACTGTGTAGTTTTAAGAGGATTAGGGGTGATATACAACATCCCTTAATCTCATAACAGCCCTGACCAATGTAAAGGAAGTTTGGGTTTGGGTTTGGCTCTTAACACGTTTTTATCTCATTAGAGAGAAAAGGGGGAGACAATGAGCTGAAGAGAGGGGATCTCTGTACTATCAAGAAAGGTTTGCCAGGAGTGGAGTATGTCCTTGGGGATCTGAGTCCCTGTGCAAGGAAGCTTCATGATATGAGAAGATCAAGAGACACGGAGATAGCAACTATCAACAACATAGGAAGGAGCATTGGTGGTGCAGTGGCTAAGTGCTTGGATGGTTGCTACCCAAAAGGTTATGAGTCAAAACCCACCTAGGAGCCCCACGAGAGAAAACAACTTGTGGTTTGAACCCATAACACTAAAGCCTTCCAAATCCCCTGATTTAAAAAAT
Source organism: Elephantulus edwardii (assembly GCF_000299155.1). Lineage (NCBI taxonomy): Eukaryota > Metazoa > Chordata > Mammalia > Macroscelidea > Macroscelididae > Elephantulus > Elephantulus edwardii. The sequence continues at coordinate 365,078 of NW_006399882.1, read as the reverse complement.
CAACTCAAAGGCACCTAACAACAATAGCCTTCATAGCTGGTTCTACTGAATAGAAAATGTCACTGTCAGTTCCCTAAGAGTATCTGAAATAATTTAGTAATAAGTTTCCTCTCTTCCCCCAGCCATTTTTCTTTTTTAAAAAGAATACTTGTAAATACCTGCAAATAATAACACTTTACCACAGCTTTGAAATATTGGCTGAAGGCTTAATAAATATGACAACCCCTTTCTTAAAAGGAAACTAAGAATTTTTTTTAATTATACCTTTAAAATTTCTCAAGACTGAATCACAGTGATAAATGAAATCTGATTAGGACGCAAAGGTAACTCAAAGGCTTTAAACCAACTCTTTCCAACCCAGTCATAGTCAAGGAAGCAAAACCTGAACAAACCCAAATTTGTAAAACAGAAATATACCATAACAACAACCAGAGTGGGGAAAATTGGAGGTGGACACATTACTCCAAATCTAACTTCTCTCTTAGAGAAAAAGGGCAATGTGTGTGTGTTTCAGAGCAACCACAACTCTTCATCATCAGACTGGGATACAACAATGCCTGGCTCAAATATGGTGGCACTTTGAATGTGTGCTACTCTCTGCAGAGTCAGCAATAATCCAATATTTCATGTCAGACTCCCAAGCTCACAATGCCCTGTTCTAAATCTCACATTCCAGGGCTTTGACCTATAATTTTTCCTAGTCTTGTTAATGTTCTGGCACACTGACAATTTACAAATTTGCGTCTATTCCAAGCTTGCTGCAGCAGCCATGAATGAGCCAGTTTAAAGCCCTGGGCTATGCTACTCAGTCCTCAAAAAAAAAAAGATCATTTCTGTCTGAATAAATATTGACTCACAGATTTGAAGGTCAAATGGTTACCCTTGGATATCACCATCACTAGACAGAGAAGGCCCTCAAAGAACAAGGCTGTGTTAGTGTGGTGAGATTTTTTCTATCTAGTGACTAGAAATGTCATTGTATAGAAAACAGACAACGTTGTTTTAGAGTGGATTGCTATAAATGATGAAGGCACACAAGGAAATGTCAGTCCAGGACAATAAAGATGGTGTGGTGCTGAAGAAACAGCCACGTTGATCAGTTCCTCAGAAGTCTAAATTCCCACAGGAGTGTGCTCCAATATCACAAACAGCTTTACTCCCTTTAGAAATGGAAACTTGAAAGGAACAAGACTGCAAAGCAAGAGGAATCCTTGTGGATCCATGTGGCTTCGGTTTTGGCACAAAGACCTCATCACAGAAAATTCTACAGTCTCTATTTTCTTCCTTATCAATGTTGACCTTTAGCAGAGGCATGCACAGGATGACTTCCCATGGGCTGTTCCATCCAGTTCTTTCAATTATCTTGTGAGGTAAATGCTCTTGATAGCCTCATTTTCCAGCTGAGAAAAAGTAACTTTCCAGAAACTTGCCCAAGGTCATGGTAATAAAAAGTAGTGCAAGGGCTAGAATTCAAGTTCTGTTCTGGGCTAGTAGTACTTGAAACAAATAACTAACCTGACTAAGGTATGAGATTGGCGTGGATAAATCCATGCATAGTCTCATAATACTTGAACATTTTAGTACTGGCAATAGCACAAGAATGTTTTCAGAATCTGAAATACTTCAAATGAACATGAAAATATGTCTATCTTTAATTATACACTGACTAGCGGCTGAGGGGATAATGCTGCCCACTCCACAAAAATGAGCTGTAGCCGAGAGAAGCCACCCTGTTTATTAAATCTATGGTTGGCGTGACAACCCAGAATAAAGATTGAACTGACTGATGTAATATACGTTGTTGTTGTTAAGTGCTGTCGAATCGAGCACTCACAGTGACCCTTCGAACAAAAGAGCTGACCCTTGTTCTATAATTATTGTCATTTCTCTACATTCACACAATTTCCAGAGGTATGTTGTTGAGGAAGTGGCTGTCACTCCTGCTTTCAAGCCAGTCTCAATCTGGGAGCTCCACTAAATACAGTCCACCATAGGTAACCATTATGCCATTGACACACCAGTGGTACAGCATTTAGCATCACAGCAAACCCAAAGTTACAGTAAATTGACAGACCAGTGCTGTACCACTTAGAAGAACTTACACACAAAGGCTCATACACCGGGTCCTGGTAGACTCTGAACAAGAGGCTTCCAACCCACAGCTCATTGTTAGCTAAACTCAGCAAATCCAATCAGCTCACACAGGACTGTGAACTAAATAAAACAACCAAATAGTCCACACTCAACCTTCAACCAAAACAAGAGAACCCGCCTTCCATAATCCATTCTATTCACACATGAGCCTCTAAACTACGTAGTATATGAGGTTTGTATAAAAAGATAATGCAATCAATCGACAACTCAAAGCTTCTAACTTCCATCATGGTGGAACTAAATTAAATCCAACAATATACAATTTCAGCACGAAAATACTTCATTCAGATTAACAAGAAAGTTAATACTGGGCCAAGAGCAGAGAGAGATCTAGCAGTTGAAGTGAAAAACACATGTTCTTAATTTTCCAAAAGTAAAAAAGTAAACAAATATCCATCACTGATGAGTGGATTAAATGTGATTTATTCTGGCAGTGGAACATGATTTGGACATAAAAAGATATCAAGTACTGAATCATCCCTCAATATGGATGAAGGCCAAAAACATTATATGGTATGTGAAAGAAGTAAAAAATGAAAGATCATATAACATAGCAGTCTGTTTACGTAAGATGTGTAAAACAGGCAAATCCATACAGACAGAAAGTAGATTAGTAAACACCTAGGCAGCAGAGGTGAGGGGTCAGTAAATTACTTTAAAAATTGGCTTTTCTATCCATTGCGTTAGCTCCCACTTGGGAAATGGTCTCCATCTACCTTAACTATGGACACTTGGCCTTGCAAATCATCAACAACTGCGGAAACAAAACAAGCGTGCACTTTCCAAACTGTGAGGGTGGTGACTTGTTGACTTAGCCCAAGCCTGTGGACATCCAGCTGCATCCAGCCTGGTCTACTGCTCTTCAGTTTCTTCAAAACTGGCCTGCATACCTACAGTCACGTGAGTCGTTCCCCTCACAGGTCTGATTCTCTGGAGGAGCTTCCAGTGAACTATCAAACCCAAGGGACAGAGGAGCCAGGGGAACTGAACCAAGGAGGATATGTTGATGTTAGAATTCAGGGACTTACACAGCAGGTTAAGCACCTTAGAGTACGCTGACTTGAGACTTCATGCAATTAGTGGGCTACTAATTTTAGAAGAACAATAATAAAACAGGAGGGTAGAGACTTAGGAAAAATTCAGAGTAACTACCAAAAATTAATATATATATTAATGAGTTATATATAAATATAGTTATATATATATATATACACACACACACACACACACACACACACACACACATATTAAAGAGTATAGTGAGTTGTTTTAGGGGGTGAATAAATATTGTAAAATTGGCATTGGAAATAATTATACAACTTTAAGAGTACACTAAAAGCCACAGAATTGCACGTTTTATATAGATAAATTGAATAATGTGTGAATGATATATACCTCAACAAAGCTGTTATCCCACCAAAAAGGGCATCTGGAACATTTGTTGCCTACATGTTCCAGATTAGTTTTTATAGGGTATTAGAGATGCTAACATCTTATATAGTAAGAAGGCTAACTTGACGTTCAGAGTGCTTAAGTAAAGAATTTACCCAGCAAGGAAAATCTCGCAAATGTCAAGTAGTGAGGCCTCCTGTCCTGGAAACATTCAAATAGGGATTAACTGACTGGTGGTCAAGTATTACATGGAAGGGATTTATTTCAGTTTTGAACTAAGAGGCCAAAAGTATTATTTTCAAAATCTAAAAATTTGCTATGGATGATAGAGACCTGACTGAAGAACTGGCCAATAAAGCATCTTCACAGATCCTATGACATAGTTAAAGGTACAAAATATGAACATCTGCTGAAGAGATTGAGATTGTACACAGCTTTAGTTTGCTTGGCTCCATAGTCAACAGTCTTGGCACCAGCAGCCAGGAAATTAAAAGGCGCACTGCCATGGGAAAGTCTACTGTTAGGGACCTCTCCAAAGTGCTGAAGAGCAGTGGTATCTCTCTGGAGACTAAGGTGCGTCTGATACAGGCCATGGTCTTCGCAATCACCTGTTATGCATCAGAGAGTTGGACAATGACCAAGGAGGATAGAAGGAGAACTGATGCCTTTGAGCTGTGGTGCTGGAGAAGAGTACTGAGAATACCATGGACCGCTAGGAAAACAAATAGATTTGTCCTGGAGAGGGTTAAACCGGGTGGCTCCTTGAAGGCAAGGATTCTGAGGCTCCGTCTAACTTACTTTGGACATGTAGTGAGGAGAGACCGGTCCTTGGAGAGGGACATCATGCTTGGGAGGGTGGAGGGACAGCACAGGAGAGGAAGGCCCTCTATGAGGTGGATTGATTCAGTGACTGGGGATCGATTGGCACAGGACAGAGCGGAGTTTAGGGCTGTTGTACATAGGGTTGCTATGAGTTGCAGGCGACTCGACGGCACATAACAACAACAACAACAACAACAGCTGCTTGGTACCTGATCAGAATTAAACAACTTAATCATGAACCCTTTCTCATTGCTTCTCATTGAAGGAACATCAGTAGTACGACAGTATGAACTTTATACAAAAATATCTAACTAAAACTGAAATACCAATCCAAAGCATTCACTGATAACTAGTGGTAAGTTCTTCTCCTGAGCTCAGATCCCAATAATAATGCAATCTACTAGGAAAAAAAAAATAGGCGTTTACGTTGTTTTCCAATAAAACATCCAGAAAGTCTAAGAAATACCAGTGTCATCTTTGAGACACTAGCAAAAGTATTTGGTAATATCAGACAACAATTCTGCAAAGAGACTAAACTCCCACAAATTACTGAACTTGCTTGATTATAATTTTATTTATACCCTGTTTTTGCCTTTACTCTCACTTACAATGTGTCCATTTACCAAGGCCTTTTCTGGATGTTATCTGAACACCTCAGAGTCTCAGATAACCAAATCACAATTGTAATAGGGTTGTCTGATGAGCACCAATGAGAAGAGGTTAAATTGTTATTACATTCTCAGGAAGTCCATATGTGTATTTTACAAGGTCTCCGCTCCCCTTCGAACCTTCTCTATTATAAATACAGGCTTGAGATATATTCTCACTTTGAGATAACTTACACCATTGACTATTTGCAGGGCAAACAAATGTAATCAAACGCTGAAGCTTCAAGGAGATTAGAGAACTGCCAAGGTCTGAATTATATCAACAGCTCCAAATCTGCTCGTTCAACAGTGCCTTGACAGTGTTGCACCCACAAAGCAAACAGAGCAATGGTGTGTGCTGCAGTTACGGCACCACATTCTGGCAGCTAGTGTCTGAGACATACAGGAAAGTGCCCCATAGTTAGAGCATGGCATCCAGAGGACAAGGCCAGGCATCCTCTCTGTATGGCCTGGCTAGATTGTCTCTGTGACAGATCATCCCAGTCAATGGCCTAGGTGGTTGGGGAGCTCAGGAGAGAAAAGGGGAAAAACACTTCAAAATCTTTAAGTCAAAAAGGGAAATTAGTTTCATAATCCGTATTGTTAAAAAGTAGGATTCAGGTCTAAAAGTTTAGGTCTGTACAGTAAACATGATTAAAAATGCACAACATCCCTTCACCTAAAAAATGCTCACCAACTAGGACTAAAAGGGAACTTCCTTGACCTCATAAGGGACTACGGAAAACCCACAAGTGACTTTACATTTTCTTAAAAGTTTCTTGTATATTAGCTTGCATACAAAATTCATATACTTTCCATATCCATCATGTACACTGTGATTCACATTACTGCATTCACATTGTGTTTCAAAAGATCACTCATGTACATTGTATTTTATAAAATTAATCACCATAGATCTGTGCCCCCTATTTCCCTGTCCTTTCAGGCTCCCACTGGATGATCCTTCCTAATTCCTTCACCTCCACCCATTTCCACTCACAACTCGTTATCCCACTGATTTTCTCTCTTGCTCACTCTCTGTGTCCTCACCTTCCCCTTTTGGACGTTTATCCACTTCTTACTAGTTATCTTTCTATTTTTACAATACTCTTAAGTTGTATTTGCTCTTATGAGACTTAATTCATTCAGTATATTGATCTTTAGAATCTCACATTATATAGTATTTTACCAAATTGTTGCTTTTTTAGTGCTGCATAGTATGCCATTGTGTGAATGTACTATATTTTCTCAATCCATTCATTTGCTGATAGACATTTGGGCTGTTTCTCTTTTCTTGCTATTGAGAATAATGCAACTATGAACATAGGTGTACAAATCTGTCCCAATTTTATTTTCCTTAGGGTATATGCCTAGCAGTTCAATAGCTAGGTAATCACATTTTATGGTATAAAATTGAAAATTTTTCCCCAAAACATGAAGAACAAGAAAAGATTGTCTAGTCTCATAATTTCTATTCAATACTGGATTAGAGGTTCTCTTGTTGTGTGTCACCAAGTCTATCACAATGCAGCAGGACACAGGACAGCGTGGAACTGCCCAATGGGATTTTCAAAAATAGATTGCCTCATCTTTGTTCTGAAGAGTAGCTGGGGAAGTCCTAATCCACAACATAAAGAGTCTTCCAAGTATTCTG
>NW_006399882.1:322489-357210 GCF_000299155.1 Elephantulus edwardii | reverse complement strand
AAAAAAAAAAAAAAGAGTAGCTGGGGAATTCGAACTGCTAACTTTCAGTTGATGACCAAACATTTAATCATTGTGTCACCAGAGCTTCGTATCAAGAGGGTCTCATAAAGCAATTGTTGTTGTTATGCCATCAAGTTGACTATAACTTGTAGCTATCTTAGTATGCACAATAGCGCTAAACTCTGCCCTGTCCTGACCTATCTCACTGTTTCTGACACACATACCCTCATTACCCTAGTTACTCTGTCAATCCATCTGATCTAGGGTCTTCCTCTCCTGCATTGTCCCTCCACCCATTCAAGCATGATTGATTGATAGCTTTCTCCAAGAATTGGTCCCTCACGTGCCTAAAGTATGTGAGACAGAAATTCCTTGCCTCCAAGGGTCATTTTAGGCAAGACAAAGAAATATAACACCCACATTGGGGCATGCCTTAATTTGTACATAAGATAATCTTGTAATAATTTGACCAGGAGGCAGATGCCAGAACAGAGCAAGGGAACATGGCATGGTTCAAAATTGGAAAGGGTGTACACCAGGGATGTGTCCTATCTCCATACCTTTTCAAACTATATACAGAACAGACTATCTGGGAGGACGGGCTCTATAAGGAGAAGCGTTGCATCAGGATTGGAGGTAGTCTCATCAACAACCTGCCTTATGCAGATGACACAACCCTGCTTGCTAAAACTGAGGAGGATCTGAAGCGCTTGCTGTAGAAGGTTAAGGACTATAGCCTTCAATATGGATTAAAGGTCAGCATCAAGAAAACAAAGATTCTCACAACTGGGCTGACTGGCAGCATCATGATGGATGGTGAAGAGATTAAGATTGTAAACAGCTTCAATTTGCTTGGTACTAGATTCAACATTCTTGCCACCAGCAGCCAGGAAATTAAAGGATGTACTGCATTGGGATAGTCGGCTGTCATAGACCTGTCCAGAGTACTGAAAAACAATAATGTCAGTCTAGAGACCAAGGTGTGCCTGATACAGGCCATGGTCTTTGCACTCACATGCTATGATTCAGGGAGCTGGACAATGACTAGGGATGATAGAAGGAGAATTGATGCCTTTGAGCTGTGGTGCTGGAGAAGAGTATTAACTATACCATGGACTGCTAGGAGATCAATCAGGTTCATCCTGGAGAGGGTTAAACCAGGCTGCTACTTGGAGGCAAGGATTCTGAAGCTTTGTCTGGCATACTTTGGACATGATGCAAGAAAGGACCATTCCTTAGAGAGGGACTTCATTCTTGGGAGGGCCAAGGGACAGTGCATCAGAGGAATATACTTAATTCAGTGACTTAGGTAATGGGGGTAGGTGTATCAGAAATCATAAGATTGTCACAGGATAGAGCAGGGTTTAGGACTGTTGTACAAAGGGGTCGCTATGAATCGCAGGTGACTTAATGACACATAACAGTAACAAAGAATAAAAATCTACTAAAGCTAATAAGTAATTTCAGCAAGATTATAAGATGTCTAAAAATGAACTGTATGTCTACACAGCATCAATACACAATCTGAAAATGAACCTAAAATTGTGTATTTCACATCAATCTGGTCCCAAATAAATTCTGCACTTCTAACTCATAAACTGGAAATTCTAAAATCATCCTTATAATTTTAGTCTGGCTCTTAGAAAACTAACCAAATTGTACATTAAGCAATTTAAGATTCATTTAGTCACTTGATGAATGAATGCTTACCAAGTGCTTCTGATAACCACAGCACAGGCTAAAAAGCAACGAACAAGAAACGCAAAGTCCCTGCTACCACGAAGCTCACATCTGGGAATGCAAGGCAACGAAGAGATGGACAAACAGTAACTCATGTTGATATAAAATGCAATAGCAGGGATGCAACCTGGAAGGCAGGTATATTTCAGAAGCACAGGTGAGGGCAAAACTCCCCAAAAAGGTGACAGTTTAACAGTGAGCCAAAGAAAAGGGGGGAGAATAGGCAGTGAGCTATCTACACACCTGGACAGTGTGTTCTTGAGTCAGTGAGCAGAGGAAGCAAGGGGGGTAATCCTACGAGCAATACAGGAGGTGTCAGATCTTACAGGTCCAGAGTGAAAGCTCTCCCATCTGTGTAATGAGCTTTTAGCGTTCTGGGTTGGTGGTGCCAGCACTCATGCTGCCCAGCTACTAACTGAAAGTCTGCCAGTACCAGTCCATACATGGGAACCTTGGAAGAAAGGCCTGGCAACCTACTTCTGGAGAAAAAAAAATCAGCTACTAACAGCCCTGAGGGGAGCTCTACCAACCCAAAGGTATATAGTTTGAATCCACAAGCTGCTCAGAGGGAGGCAGATGGGCAATCCCCTCCCGTGTGATTTACAGCCTCTGAAAACCCCCTGGAGGGGCAGCTATGAGTTGATTCTCACTCAACAGTTATACAACAACAACAAAAGAGACAAAGGAGCTCTGGTCCCAATGGCTAAGGGCTAGGCCTGTGTAAACCTGCTGATGAAAAGCTTCATACAAGGCCTAGAGTAAAAAAGAGGTTAAGTCAACTTATGGGTGAAAAGCAAAATAAGAGCTTCACTGCTAAAGGGAAGGTCAACAATGTGAACCTACACCCCTACCCCGACCCCACCCCTCACCCCCGCACTGCGCTGCTCCACAGGACAGAAGACCTGGGGATCTGCTCCTGGAAAGTTCATGGCCTGGGAATCTCCTGGGAAGCTCACAGCCTGGGAATTCCATGAGGCAGTTCTGCTCTTTCCTGCAGGCTGACTTGAGTCAAAGCCAATCTGACCACACACAACAACAGCAGAACACATCCGTGTGAGGGTGAGTCCGTGCTGTGCTACACAGCACACTGTGATCTCTGGGGAGTCACCTGAATTTGACCTCCATTTCTCCATTTGTTAACCTTAGAATAAGAACATACCTCCTCACTGTGGTGGTGGTTGTTATGTTCCCTTGAGTCGGAACCAACCCAGAGCCAACACACCAGCGCATTTTTGGAGGCAGTAAATCACATGGGAGGAGGGAGGGAGGATTGCTCATCTTTCTCCCATGGAGCAGTCCGTGGATTCGGACCTTGTTTCTTTGAAATTGCAGTCCATCTTTGAGATTCCAACCGCTTGGCCACTAGAGCGCCTTCATTGTAGATAGGAGACTAAGTGAAACCATAAATATATTTCATGTGTCAGGTGTGGGTCAGTTCCAACTCGACAGGATGTTAACCGGAGCCCTGTTGGAGCGCAGTGCTATACTGACACACCAGGTCACCATGAATTAATTCTTGACTGGTATTTAAAAAAAAAAGGCAGTGGCAACAACCACGGGCAGAGGAGGAATACAACAGTGATGCAGTCTGAGCATTCTCGTTCCTTTTTAAACAAATTATAAGAAGCACCAAACTCAAAAGCATGCTCACATAAATCACTTGTTGGTGTGTCCCTGGCTGGATAAGTCACCTCAACTCTCTGAATCAATAGCTAATATATTTTGAATGCCTTCCAAATTTTCTATGCCACCACCATCAGCTGTATTAGAAAGGTCTTTGTAAACTAAAAATCACAGCTGACCGCCACAGAATAACCCTCCTCCAGGCTGAAGCCTTCCCTAATCTCCTAAAACAGAAGTAACTTCTTTTGCCTCAAACAAAGAGCACTTTATCTGTCTGCCTCCTTCAATGCTCCTCACTTTCTATCTCCTGCTAGAAACATAAAACACTCAACAAACTAGGAAGAAGGAGGAAATTCCTTGACCTCATATCTTATCATTTCCTCTCTTGGATAGATTTCTGATCCAAATCTCTCTCCACAGAATTCATCACTCCCTGTTTCTGGCTCCCACTGGCCTCACTTGAGACTCTGTTGCAAGCATCAGCAATGCTTTACGTCAGTTACCTATTTATACATCCACCTTTGCCATTACAACCAGTTCCTGGAGAGAAGAGCTCACAGCTTGGTCATCACTACATCCTCAGTATTTCTGTCACATGAAACCTAGGGAAGGCTTTTCAAGTGCTGGGCAACTTCCCCTTTCTCTACAGATCCAGAAAATGTTTCCTAAACAAGTGAGAACATTTAAACTGTTTACATGAACAAAAGGCTTTCAATCTTTGGCAATACAGACTGCCTATAGCAAGCGTAATATTTTGGAAATAATATATTCACTTAATAAATCTGAAGCGGCCTTTAGACCTGGCAACAAACTGCTAGCCACTTTTTTTTTAAACTATGCAAACAAAACTACAATATATGGCTTTGTTTCCTATTCCCAGTAACGTTTCTTGCCTCTAATAGTCTGGTTTTGTTTTTGTTTTTGTTTTTTTTTAATTTTGTGTGTATACTGTCAAATCAGATCTGACTGGTACAGGAGAAGATTGCCCCTCCTTCTCCAGCAGAGCATCTGGTGGATTTGAACCACATGCCTCTAGGATTGCAGTGCAGCTTCTTGCCACTAGGCTACCAGAGCTCCCCTAATAGTCTGTTTTTGTTGCTGTTGTTATGTGCTCTTGAGTCAGCACCAATCAGAGCTGACCCTCCAGTGAGTTTTCAGAGGCAGTAAATTACAAGGGAGAGAAGACTGTCCATCAGTTCAGCAGCTGGTGAATTTGAACCACGTACCTTTGGGTTGACAGCACAGCTTCCTGTCAGTTAGCAACCAGAACCCCTGTGCATTCTAGCTTATCTCAAATAACTAGTTGACAATTATCATGAGCACTCTGGGGAAAGTGTGTTACTACTTCTTTCTACTCTTATTGTCAATATAGATAAAACAGGTGGCTCAGGGTGATAGCTATTTAAAAACATGCCAAACCCAAAAGTACTGCAAAGCATTCCATCCGAACTGGAAAACTCCTTCAGTCAAGGTCATCTTTACAAAGAGTTCCTAAAGAGCTCTCAACATGAGAAGACATTTTTTTTTACCTGATTGGGTGCAAAGGACATGACAAATGATCTTCGACTCGGGGGGATAAAAGGTGATGTTATTTCTAGGAAAGCATAAAATAAGAAAATGTTATAAGGCATAGTATAAGGCATCTTATAATAAATACTATGAGCTTTCACATTCAAGTAGAAAGAATAAAAACAACATAGAGAAATGTGACAAGGACACAGTCCTGTTCACAAGAGGAATTAGCTCAATGAACGGTTTCAAAATGAAATTAATGACCACTTCTTTAAACCAAGTAAAGCTTAGCTCAAAATTTACTCTGGTTTACAACTCCTTAAAGGAAAAATGTCAATGGAACAAGCCTATGGTTTCCTCTCTATCACTTTATTTCTATGCAAAAAAACATCACAAGAACATGGAAATAGCCCCAAACGTCCAACCACAAATGAATGGAATGAGAAATTATGGTTCATTCATTCACATGATGGAATACTACACAGCTCCCTGGAGCAACGATTTTGTACATCACTTTCTAACTTGGGAGGGACTGGAGAGCATCACGCTAAGTGAACTTACTCAGGTCCATAAAGACACTGTCTAAAACCATGACTGCAGAACATGTATGAGGACCCAAGGCGGGGAGAAGGGAGCAGAGGCGTGAGGATGAGTGGGTGGAGGGGTGCTTAATCATAGGGTCACACAATTTGATGGGCGGAGGGAGGAGTGGGTAAAGGAAATAGGAAAGATCCAGTGTGAAAAACAATGTATACAAACTTTGTAAGTAGCACACTCAGATGACCAACCCCTGAAAAGCAAGAAACATAACAAAGATGCCCAGGTTATTAGCCTAGTGCAGCATCTCTGGACACAGTCTCACTGCCTGAGTAATGTCTCCAATCCTATGATTTACTGTTCATTACTTTAACATGTTGAGCCCTATCCACCCTCCAACTGCAGGGCAAATGTAATTCAGCATCAGACCTCGTTCCGGCATTTCATTCCTTACCAGGCAGACAGAGGGTGTAACAGACAGAGGGGAGATGAAGGAGTCCAAAGCTAAAGGAGACACACAAACACCACTGTTACCATTGAAAGGCTCGGGGAGATTAATTTTAATCTGCCATTTACTATTACTCTGCAATCTTCATATACACTCAATGGAGTCTACAGTAAATCTCAGCCCTTTTTACTTCCCTCTTCCCTCAGCCCACAAAGTAAATCAAGCAAGCAGCTTTGACAAGCCTGCTTTCCTGGCAACACATGGGATTGCGAGAAGCTTTGCAAAGGTATCTTTGCATGCCATCCTGAGAACCTTCTCAACGTCTGAGGTTAAAATCAAGCTGCAATGCAGCTTAGAAGCCACTTTATGGAAACCAGACCTATCAATGTCCAGGTCCCTCATTCATCCCTGGTCAAGCCACAAGCCCATCATGCACTAGTTAAGCACTGAGCTGCTACCCAGCAGCTCAAACGCAGACTACTCCTCAGGAGAACGATTTGCAGTCTGCTCTTATAAAGATGAAAAGCCAAGCAGACCAAACAACCAAACCGACTGCTACTGAATCAGTTTCAACCCACAGGAGACCTCCATTGGGTTTGTGAGGATGTCAGTCTAGAGACTAAGGTGTGCCTGATCCAGGCCATGGTCTTCACAATTGCTTGCTATGCATCTCAGAGCTGGATGCTAGAACTAAGGATGATAGAATAAGAATCAATGCCTTTGAGTTGTGGTGCTAGAAAAGAATACTGAACACACCATGGCCTGCCAAGAGAACAAACAGGTCTGTCCTACAAAGGGTGAAGCCAGGTTGCTCCTTGGAGGCAAGGATTTAGAAACTCTGTCTCACATACTTTAGGCGTGTTGGAAGGGACATCACGCTTGGAAGGGTAGAGAATCAACACAGGAGAGGAAGACTCTAGAGGAGATAGACTGACACAGCGACTGTGGCAATGGGGGCAGATGGATCAGAGATACTGAAATTGGCTCAAGATAGAGTAGGGTTCAGAACTATTGTTTATAGGGTCACCATGAATCACAGACGACTGGACGGCACATGACAACAACAACAACAATTCTTTACATGAGGAGACAGCCCAATTTTTTCCTATAGAGCAGCTGGTATGTGCTGAGAACCATGAATCATTCAGTCCGCAGCTCTACATGTAACACATGACATCACCAGGGCTCCAAGCAAATCATGGAAGGCCTTTCTGCTCTGTCCTGCGGGGCGGCTGTGAGTCAGAATCAAATCAATGGTAGTGGGTTTGAGTTTGGGCCCTGGAAGTTCCTGTAGGTAAGCAAAGTGAACTGCTCCATTTAGCAAATGCCTCAACCTCCACAGTATCCCTCCTTCCAGTTCACACACTCCCCATATAAAATCAGTAAGAAAGAAGCAACATCATACAACAGATGGCAGATGCTTTTCTGGAAAACCAGTCCTTCACCTGGTTGTTACATTCCACCTTATTATACACTAGTGAGCCACGCTGGTGTCAAACTCTAGATGTCCTCTCCTCCCCTGAAAAACGAGAGTAATTCTTAATTAGCAGAGATTCTGGATGGACTAAATTAGGTCTTTCTTGGCATAGGCACAAATCTAATAGATGGTGGTTATACTTCCACACTACTTCCAAACGGCTTCAATATAACCACCACACGGGAGGAGAATACCCACTTTTCTCCCTCTGAGCCACTGGTTGGTTCAAACCACCTTTGAGTTCACAACACAGCTTGCATGGACTAGGCTACCAGACCTCCCCCTTTTCTCTCGTTTGATCTTGATTCTTCCCACCCTACCTCCAAACTTCTTTCCATTAGCCATACTTTTCCTCAGATCATTATCTCCACTAAAGAGTACCAGTGACTTATACTGGGCTACTAACTGAAAGGCTGGAGGTTCAAAGCCACCCAGCTCTCTGTTGGAGAAAAGTGAGCAGTCTCCTCCAGGAAAAATTTACTGCCTTGGAAACTTGGAGAAGAGTCACATCAGGTTGGAATGGAGTCAGTGGCAGAACCAGAGTCTGGGTTCTGGTCATCTACAATCATACAAGTAACTCTAGTGTCACACTGTTTAAGCACTCAACTGTTAATCCAAAGGCATTCAGGACTCCAGCCAATCCGTAGCTCTGTGGGAGGCAGGTGCAGCTCTCCCCTCAAAGATTTTAGCCAAGAAAACCTGATGGGGTACCTCCACTATGTCACATGAGGTCACTAGAAGTCGGAATCCATTCCGTGACACACAGCAACTTCTGTATTAGTTATAAATCATGGGGCAATGTCATTAAAAAGGAGAAAAAAAAAAGTAGGGTGGGAGTGTAAAAGAGAGGGTCAGTTTCTTTTCAAAGTTTAAAAACAAAAGCTTGATTCTTGTTTGTCTTGTTCCCCCTGCCAAACACAAAGTCGTGGGCATGACAGAAAATGTTTTGTTTTTGTTGTTGTTGTACATGCCATCAAGTCAGCTCTAGCCTGTCACTCACTCCTTCACTGTTGTTGTCGGCTCTCATCGAGATAGACGGATATAGTGTCTCTGACAATGGACACAGATGTGTCAAGGATGAGAAGGACGGTCCAGGACAGGCCAGAGTCCACATCTGTTCTTCACAGGGTCACATGAGCTACACTCAACTCGATGGTGCTTAACAACAACAAAGCACATGAGAGAAGACTGCTCGTCTTTTGTTTGAGATGCCACTCGGGGGTTCAATCTACGAGCAAAGCCAAGCCTTTGATTTATCAGCTCTGAGCTCCCCGCTCTGACTCACAACAACTTCATGCAGAAGAGAACAAAATCCTAAGCCATTCTGCGTTACGGAGCCACTGTTGGCGCTACTACGTCAGCCCATCTTTTTGAGGGTCTTCCACTTTTCCACCAACAAGCTACCAAGCATGATGTCCTTCTCCAGAGACCAGCATCTCCTGATAATAGATCCAAAGCATGTGAGAGAAAGCTTCACTCTCTGCACTTTCAAAGCATGAAGGTGTGCACTAAAGAATGGCTAAAATAAAATAAAAAATAAAGCATCAAGGTAAGTGCAAAAATGGAGTAATAGTCTCACAGTGTAAATCTAACTGTGCAGTCTGTTCCATCTCAACACTCGAAGAGCTTAAGGTGTAAGTCGGGTATGATCCAAAAAACACCTGGGCAAGGTTCCATCTTAGCTGGTGTTCTCTTCACACAAGAATGTTTGACCAATGGCTGCAAGATTTTCCTTTGCCTCAGTTTCCAATGGAGCTGCAAAACATTAAACCATACCTTACTTGACCTTATAAAGCCCAGGACACCAAAGAACAGATTTATTTGTCCCCTTTCCAAGTGCTTCCATTTGATTCTTTCATATTTTAAACTTCTTTTAATGACTTTCTAGTGCATTCGGCAAATAAAAGAATTCTCCCATTGATAATTAAACACCTGCTAATTCCTACAAAGACATTCTTAAAAAAAGAAAGAGAAGAGTCTAATGAATAAAACATCTCCTTTATTCCATAGGGCTGCATTTAAATAAAGGAAAATGGGCTATTAAATAAAACCTGTCAGTTTGGCCAGTCTTAGTTGCTTTAGTTGGTAGTCATATTTTTGCTTGGATTACTTGGAAGCAAAAGGTTACATATTCAAATACGCATTACCCTGAGAATACTTAAAAAGGAATACATCTTATTAAATCAGCAGTCATTGTGAAGAACAGGATCCAAGCCATTAAAAAAAAAAAAAAAAGGTACTGTAATAATAAGTCAAACTTCCAAAAGTGAAGAGAAGAATCGTCACATGCACTTCAACTACTTTCAACAAGTTCACAAATAATCTTCCTTCTACCCCTCTGCTCACTCCCTACTCCAACTGGATTCTCTTAAAGCAAATCCAGACATCATCATTTCCCCATAAATGATTCCACATATATTGCTAAAAGATAAGGACTCTCTTTAAAACACAATTATAACACTATCACCAAGTCTATACCTAAAACATAACAATCATTCATTAACTTCTATAACACCCAGTATCCAAACTGTCCTGCCTTTAAAAATAACGCAATCACACAGATTTGTTCAAATCAGAATCTGAAGTCCACATGGAACACATCTTTGGTTGATGCCTCTTCACTCACTCATTGACATCACGGGGATTCCAACTCATAATGACCCTCCATCAGATTTCTGAGGTTCTTTAAAGGAAGAGATTGCCCACCTTACTCTGCTGAAGCTGCTGGCAGTACCAAACAGCTGCAGACAGGCACAGCATGCTATGGCCAGGGCCACCACAGCTCCATGATACATCTCTTAAGTTTCTCCTAATCTAAACATCATTCTCTGCCTTTCAGAGCTGCTAGATACATGCGTCGGATAGACAGAAGCATGTGAAGTGGAATTACTCACATTCTCAGTTTTGCTGATTGCACTTTAAATGTGTCATTTTACATTATACTCCGTCCCAGCATTTTGCGCAGATTCAAGGTAGTTTTCCTTTTTCCAAGAAAATGTCAGAAGTGATCAGATTGGTCATAAAAACGAAACTTGCTGTCAGATGTAAATGCCTTCATTGATTTGGCAGCCAGCCTCTCCTCACCCCACGACCTACAGGTGGCATCGCTGTGAGGTCAGGGGCAGGCCCATCAATGGCATCGAGCAATCGTTAAGACCAGAGACGTCCCTTTGCCGGATGGATTTCTGACGCTGAGAAGGTTAGTAATTTGATGGATGTGGAGAACTAACAACAACGTGGTCATCTGTCCATGTCACATTTAAATGTCACCAATCCTTTGGCAAACATGGGCTTTTAACAGTAATACTCAACTTGAAAAAGATCATGTTCCACTCACTCAACAATCCCATACATTCTGTCAATACGTAAACTTAACCCTTTATGTCTTACGTTAGGAGAAAAATTAAATTCAGGCTAAAAATCTCTTTTTCATGACACACCAGCAGGCAAACACAAATGTCAAACAATTAGCAATTCCTACTACTGCTACATGGGGGGGGAGGGGAGTGTTCTTTTTTTCTGCTGTCAGGATGGATGATTAGAGTGTAGAAAGATGCACTTTCAGGTTTTAAAAAAAGCTTTATCAGGAAGTAGGCCTTCATAGAGTAATTCATCTTTAAAGCAGCAAGAGATGCCATCAATTTTACCTTACACTTGAATCACACTCTTGGTTCCTATTCAACTGTCTTTCAATTATGCCTTTTATTTGAAGACAAGTCCCTACAAACACAGAATGTCATCTAAAAATGATCTTGGGGGGGAAAATCATGTCGGGATAGGAAAATTAGTTATTTAACGCAAAAACTACCCTGCTTTGCTTAGGAAATAATGATCTCAATGCCTGAAATAGCTTTAAAGAACTTTAAAAAACGAACACACAAACAAAGCTGCAGAAAACAAACGCCTGAACATAACACTGAGTTAACAACCTCCTTCTACACTGAACTGGGAGTTGAGGAAATTCTTCAAGAATGGAAACCTGTGTATTTTTAAATTTTTCTTCTCTCAGTCAAGATCCATCTCATATTGAATATGATGTCCCTACTGCCATAACCTCTTCTAAAACCAGCTTGGATTTCTGATAGTTCTCTGTTGATAAACTGTTCCAATTATTTTTTGGATAATCATCAGCAAGATATTGCTTACATGTAATAATAGTGATACTGTTTGATAATTTCCACACTTTGTTGGATCTTCTTTTTTTTCCCCCATGGGAACAAATACGGATTTCTTTCAGCCAGTTGACCATGTAGGTATCCTCCAGATTGTATGACACAGCCTGGTAAGCACATCCAGGGCAGCATCTGTTTGTTGAAATATGTTAATTGGTATTCCATCAGTTCCTGGGGCTTTGTTCTTATCAATTCCTTCAGAGCAGCGTGGACTTCCTCTTTCATCATCATTGTCTCCTGGCCATACTGTTGCTAAGTGCTGTCAAGACAACTACCAGTCATAGTGAGCCTGCGGACAACAGATCAGAACTTTGCTTATCCTGTGCCATCCTCTTGATCTCCGACCCGCTCGAGCCCTCTGTTACAGACACAATTCCCAACTGGCAGACAAGTGGCCGCTGTGCATTGGTTGGAAACCCAACCCTGGTCTAATAATGAACTGAGGCTGCCAGAGGTTAAAAAGAAAGCAGCCTAAATCAGGATTCAAGTCACTGTTACTGGTGTTGAAGGTGCCATCGAGCCAACTACACCTCATAGTGATACCGTGAACAGCTGATGAAACCTCGTTTTCTCCTGCACTATCCTCGCAATCTCCATCATACTCAAGCTGTTCCTGAAGTTACTGTGTTAATCCATTTGTGTTCCACTGACCCTACTCAGTATAGATTCTCCTAGCAACATCCCAATGCATGCATTACATCTTAATCCAAAACCCACACCCAGGACCACCACCATGTCAACATAATGTATCCTTGGCCAATCTGAAACCTTCTTGGAAAAAGCAGTCCAAAACCCACACCCAGGACCACCACCATGTCAACATAATGTATCCTTGGCCAATCTGAAACCTTCTTGGAAAAGCAGTCCTAAATAAAAGAGTTGAAGATACTTTCAAAAAGCGGTGGGGAGTTAGTAAGGATGTGGCATCTGGTTTGCAATTTCTAAGTAAAGTGAGAAAACTCTGGACACAACAGTGCAAGGAAGCAGTCAGTCCAACAGAGCCTGGCTGTGTCCCCAACAACAGCCTCTCCTGTCTCTAAACAACAGTGCTGCCTGAATAAACAGTAGAGGCGGTATCTGGTACAGAGCAAAGTCTGGGAATAGCTTTACCGTGCCTGCCTCTCTCCCCTCAGGTGTTCTATTTCATCGCGTGGTATTTATAACACTCGAAGGTGGAAGCTTTCACAGATTGTCCCTTACTTGGCTCCTACAAACAGCAACAGGAGGTTTTCTCTAATTGCTCCTCTCCAATTATAGAAGCCTGTATTTATAGGCATCCACAACGAGGTGGATTGACACGGTGACTGCAGCAATGGGCTCGAGTGTATCAGAGATGATGAGGATGGCGCAGGATTTGGGCTTGTTGTTCAGAGGTTGCTCTGAATCATTCTCTGTAACATCTAGTAACAACAATCCACAAGACTACTGATACTTTATGTACACTAACTGAAAAAGATGGTTTTTCTTTCCCAACTTCAGATAGCATCTCTCGGGAAACATATTTTCAAGCTTAGCACAAAGGGACAGAAAATCATCCCAAGTGTCCACTTCCTGAACAAGTCACGCAAAGTCACCTTCTAGGAGGTGCTTCAACAGAGAGATCCAAACTCCTTCCTGCTCTAACATTTAACTGACTATGCTACGATGGAATTCCTATAATAAACGTAGAGAAAGAAAGCCCCCCCACACACACTGCAGAGGCCTTAATTTGTTAGTTTCCCCCCTTTTCTTCGGCATAGGAGGAGGCTTGGTGAGATTACCCGTCAAGCGCCCTGCCCTCCTCAGTCAAATAAATCAGCATCTTCCCAAAGGAGCGTTCTGAGTTGTAAGGAAAATGTCCTAGAGACTCAAGTTGACTGTCATTAAAATAGGAACAATGAGAAGTAAACTCATCCCAAGGTCTTGTTCCACCTTTCCTTCATCCTGAGAAAAGTTCATGGTTGGGAGGTGCCACTAAGTCCACCACTACTCATAGCGGCCCCATGAAGAGGAAAGGATGCCATCCCCAGAACCTCTGCCATGCTCACACCCACTGCTGTAGTCATGTGTCAACCTATTTCACTAAGATTCTTCCTCTCTTTTACTGACCTCCCACTTTTCTCAGCAGGCCGTGTTTTGGGTTTGTTTGGGGTATTTTCAAGAACTGGTCCCTCCTGGCAACATGCCGAATGTATGGGACAAAAGGGTCACCCACCTTTGCCACTGAGAATCAACCTTATTGGAATTGCTCTAAAACAAACCTTTGTGTTCTTTGAGTAGCCCATGGGGCTATTCTAGTTTGTTCTTTCAGTAGCCCAAGGCATTACTCTTCTCCAACATCACACACAGCTGAATGGCATAATTCGTCTTCTGTCATCCTTATTCACTGTCCAAGGTATTCACATACTCTCAGACATACAGAAAGCAACCAAAATAATCATGGTTTGCATCAAGTGTCCCTTAGTCATTAAACTGACATCCTTGCTCCTTAATTAGCACTTTGGAGAGGTATTTGACAGCCCATTTCCCCAAGACAACATATCTTTTGATTTCTTGACTGCTGCTACCATGAGTGTGGATGTGGATCCAAGCAAAATGAAATCCTTGATCGTTTGAATCTTTTCTCTGTCTGTCTGTCTATCTATCTATCTATCTATCTATCTATCTATCTATCTATCTATCTATCTATCTATCTATCTATCTTGTTATTGCCTATTGGTCCACTGGTGAAGATTTTTGTTTTCTTGATGCAGAGATGTCAGCCAATGATAAATCTGGCTGAAGTTGTTCAACATTCCTTCTATTGACTGCAACTATGTCAACATTGCAGCGCCACCTTGAGAGGCACATGAAGCATCTGCGTGATCTTCACACACATGGTGGAAAATCAATGTCTTCCTGAGATTCACAGTATGACGCCTGAAATTCTAGAACAGGAAAACATGGATTCTATTACTTCTAGTCAAAGCAGCAAAATAGTAATTTCCCTTTTGTTTCATTTGGAATACAATATACCCTTCTGAAAATAACTTCTAAAAAGGAAGTGGCTGGAGACTCAGAGAATTCAATTCATTAGAACTGAACCCTTCTGAAAATAAGTTCTAAAAAGGAAGTGGCTGGAGACTCAGAGAATTCAATTCATTAGAACTGAATTAGAATTCAATACATTTGCCAAGTGGAAATAATGAGAATGCAGTGCCCTTCATCTCTGCTCCGTAATCCACGCAAGTTCTGTATCTTACCTATTAAGGTAAACCAGCAGCCAGAAAATCAAGACTAATTGCATTGGGAAAATTTGTTGTCAAAAACCTCTCCAATGTATTAAAGAGCAACAATGTTAGTCTGTAGACTAAGGTGCGCCTGATACAGGCCATGGTCTTTGCAATTACTTGCTATGAATCAGAGAGCTAGACAATGACTAGGGATAACAGAAGGAGAATTAATGCCTTTGAGCTGTGGTGCTGGAGAAGAGTATTGGATATATCATGGACCACTAGGAGAACAAACATGTTCGACTTCGAGAGAGTGAAACCAGGCAGCTCCTGGGAGGAAAGGAATCTGAAGCTTTGCCTGACATGCTGTGGACATGTTACAAGGAGAGACCACTCCTTGGAGAGGAACGTCATGCTTGGGAGCATGGGACAGCAGAAGAGAAGGAGACTCTGGAGGAGATGGATTGACTCAAGTGACTAGAGTAATGAGGGTAGGTGTTTCAGAGACAGTAATATTGGCACACAATAGAGCAGGGTTTAGGGCTGTTGTACATAGGGTCACTATGAGTCGTAGGTTAGTTGACGGCACATAACAACAACAACAAAGTAAGATGGAAGAACTGATGATGCCTTTGAATTGTGGTACTGGCAGAGAATATTGAATGTCTCATGGACTGCCAAAAGAACCAGTTTGTCTAGAAAGAATTGTGGCCAAATCGCTCCACAGAAGCAAGTATGGCAAGACTCTGTCTCACCTACTTTGGACATGCTATCAAGAGGGATCAGTCCCTGAAGAAAGATGTATGCTGACAAAGGAGAAGATTACTGTAAAAGAGAAAGACCCTCAATGAGACAGAGCAACACAGAGACTGCATCAAGGGGTTGAAAAGTAGCCAAGATTGTTAGGATCGCTTGTGACCAGACAGTGCTTCAGCCTGTGGTCACTATGCGTCAGAGCCAACTCGATGCCACCAAACAACAACAAATTATGAAAGGGGTGAAACCAGAAAATGGGTTCTAAAGCACAAGAAGAGCTTGACTTTGCTCAGTTCAGGGTTTACAGTTATATACATAACAGGGGGCACGAGGGGACAACGCTTGCAGTTGAAAGAGGAAAGTAATTGACAAGATTCATAAATCGCCATCATTTAGCAAGATTAGATCTCTACCTGCATTGCCTTAAAATTCCAACAACATAATATTTTAAATAAAAATGGGTGGCAGGTCCTAAAATATGTACTGCCATCTGCCATTTAAAAATAATAGCAAAAAAAAAAATTATCATCCAAAGTGACTGACAACAGAAAACCACAGAAGTGAGTTAACTTCTGTATGACATTTATCACAATTGGCACATTCTCCTTCTTGAAATACTTTCCATTTCCCATCCTAGCCTGATGGCCTACTGGTGAAAAGATGCACTGCAATTCCAAAGGCACATGGTTCAAATCTACCAGCTGCTCTGCGGGAGAAGGATGAGCAATCTCCTCCCGTTTTATTTACTATCAGCTATAGGTCGGTTCTGACTCAACGGCACAACAACAACCACTGTTCCAAAACTAATTTTGCAAATCTACCAAAAGCTAAGTTTGAGGGTCTTCTATTACTGGGCATTATTTGATGACCTACTTAGTACAGTGTTGGGGTGGGGGAGGGAGGGAGGAAACAACAAAAGAAAATGAAGACTTAAGTCTCTATTCTCCAGGAACTTAATGTACCTGGGAGAAGAAAGTGTATGAGCACCTGAGAAATGGCAGATTTGTTTTGTTACTGTGCGCCAGGGCAGATTCTAAACAGAGCTCACACAGGACACAGGAGGACTTCCCCAGAGGCTGTACTCTTCCCAGGAGCAAATCACTAGGTCTTTTCTCCTCCAATGCAGCTGTGTCTTCAAAGGATTGGCTTTTCAGTTAGCCAAGAGCTTAACTGTTGCACACCCGAGCCCCTCGAAAATACCACACTACTTATCATTTAATATGCAACAACTTTGAGGTTGAGGAATTCACTGTTGAACAGAAAGATTGAGGAAATAATCTCAAGAAAAGGTAATTGAAGGCACTGCACTTGGTGGTACAGTACTAGAAGTCTTGCCTTCATGAAACAGAGTGAAGTTCAACTTCCCCTGAGCATCCCTCTGCACAGTCACTATCCATATGCTCAATGGATGGGTGTGTACAGCTATGATTCTGAGCAAATTTTAGCCAGGTTTCCAGACTAAGATGGTCTAGGTGGCTTACTCATCTATTTAACAAAAATTAGCCACAGAAAACTCAATGGATCATAAAAGGTCAGAGCCACGACCAGTCCTGTGGATGGCACAGGCCAAGCTGTCACATGTGTGGTCACCATGAGTCTGCAACCACTAGCAACAGTGGAGAAAACAATTTACCATCACCAGATGAACAATTACCTGTTGCCAGCCCTGGGCTGGATACTTCACATGCAGCTTCTTCCTTCATCCTACCAAAGGGTATATACTCTTCTCCAGCACCACTACTTCTTCTGTCATCCTTAGTCATTGTCCAGCTCTCTGATACATAGTAAGCAGTTATGAAAACCATGTCCTGGATCAGATGCTTCTAGACTGACACTGTTGCTTTTCAGTACTCTGGGAGGTCACTGACAACAGATTTTCCCAGCACAGTCAGTCTTCTGATTTCCTGACTACTGGTGCCAAGAGTGTTGATTGTGGAGGCCCAGTAGTATTCTGTAAACTTTTATTATGAGATGCTTGTCTGAAATTATATTGCCAAATGTTTTTTCTAAGTGGGATAGTTTGAACTTCTGAGACACAGCTGCTGTTGTTAAGTGCTGTCAAGTCGCAGGCAACTCATAGCAACCCTATGAAGGAGAGTCCTCAACGCTTGTGTGTCTTTCATCCTCCAGGTTCATAGGGTTTCTGGAGGCAAGTGATTCCGGAAGTGGATGCCACTCCTCCTTCCAAGCTTGTTTTCATCGGGGAGCTCCACCCCACACTATCCACATTGGGTAACCAACCATAAACACATTTGACACATCAGTGTCACAGCATTCAGCCTCACAGCAACCACAAGTGACCGCTATACAGCAAATGGACACACCAGGGCTATACGACCTAGAGGAATGTTTGAACAAAAATAATGAAAGACAGGCCCGAGGGCCACAGATTAAAAGTCACCCACCTAGTCACAAAGTATCTAGGAAAATAATAAAAGGGGAGCTTTGCTTCCAATTAATGTATTTCAACCTCAAACTTCATACCAAAGGAGAACTATTTCCAAATAGTTTGTCTTCACCTAATTTCATGTGCACCTTACATACAAAACCCACAATAGCTGAAGATTAAATCATTTTCTATCAGTGTGTCTGAAGTGTGGAAGGAAAGGCAGCCTCCTAGGCTCTGCAACTGACACTGTCACCTCAAACACACCCAGGCTGCTCCTGTCAGCACCAGCACGGAGCACAAGATGATACACTGGAACACAAAAATAAAATGCTGAACCTTCTGATGGTGCAGGAGGAGAATGCTGTACATACAATGAACCGGCAAGAGCACAAACAGGTCTGTCCTAGAGAGGGTGAAACCAGGTTGCTTCTTGGAGGCAAGCGTTGTGAAGCTCCATTTCACATACTCTGGGCATGTTTCCAGGATGAATTAGTCCTTGGAGAAGGATGTCATGCTCAGAAGAACAGAGGGTCTGCTCAGGAGAGGAAGACTCTGGGTGACATTAATTGACACAGTGGCTTTTGCAATGAGATCAGATGTGTCAGAGATGGGGAGGCTGCCTCAAGACAGGGCAAGGTTCAGAGATATTCGTGAGCTGTAACAGACTCAGTGCCACGTAACAATAACAACGACATCCACAATTATTTTTACTTCACACTTAACAGTTTTCATTTTATGACTTAACAAAAGGCTTTAGTATAAGAATACCTGTACATACTTCGCAGCATTGGATTAAAGACTAAGGTTCACCTGGTCGAAATCTTGGTATTTTCAATTACTTTCTTTGCATGTGCAAGTTGGACAAAGAATAATGAAGACCCAAGAAGAACTGATGCCTTTGGATTGTGGTGTTGGCAAAGAATGCCAAATACACCATGTATGGCCAGAAGAACAAACAAATCTGTCTTAAAGGATGTTCCTTCAAGAATGCTCCTAAAAGACAAAGATGGTGAAACTTCACCTCACTTCTCCTGGGCATATTTTTCAAGAGGAAGCAGCCCCTGAAGAGAGGCATCTTGCTGGGGAGAGTAGAGGGTTGAGGATCGGTAAGAGGGAAAGACCTTCAAGGAGATGGGCTGACACAGTGACGGTGACAGTGGGCTTCAGCATGACAGAGATAATGAAGCTCAACCAGACAGGGCAAGGTGTCCATCTGTTCTTCACAAGGTCACTAGGAATTATAGTACATTTGATGGCTCCTAACCACAGCACAGATCCATTTTTTTTTCCTTAAAAGAGAATCTAATCAATAAAGCTGTCTGGTCACCCTATACTTATTTTTTTTAAAAAAAGTTAGCTTACTAATTTCTAGAGCCCTCAAGAATCAAACTGTTGTCATTTGGAACTGCCTGATTAGCTAGGAGAGGAGGGAAAAGCAACCATTCTTCTCGCTCCTCAAAAGAAATTTGATTCCTAGCTGATTCCAAGCACAAACAATAGCTGACCATTACAAATCTGTGGGGCCACCTCATTGCAAGTTCATACTGCAACCAAATCCCATTTTCCCTCTGCAAATTCAATTCACATCAATAGCCCCATACATCACTGGCTACTGCTGTTGGCTGCCTGATTTTGAGACGTAAATTTTTTTCCCTGAAAAATTACTGCCAACATATAATGGGCAAACTGCAATTTCAATTCCCTACACATGTGCGTGATGGAGGGGGGGTCTACCCAAGCCACAAAATGTAAATGAAGCCCGTTGTTATCAGCTGTTTATAAGCCCCATGACATCCTCCGCCCTTATTCCTCCAGTCACGTAAGCCAGGAACAAACCAGCAAAAGTGTCACCACTGAAGAAAGGCCTTTTATTATTCTACTCTATACTAGTTCCCTGGTCTCTTAATTTTCTGAGCTGTGTACACAAAACGCAGCAGAATGAAGCTGTGATCGCGGTACACAGCCAATCTTCATTAGGCAGAATTCAGTGTGAGGAGTAAACTACACAGTTGCATGATGTTGCTTATTAAGTTGTTTTCATTGTTGCCTTCTTAATGAATGCATCACTTAGGAGAACTCACATTTAAAGAGTGACATCTAAGGAAGGTAGAATTCGTAGGAGACAAAGCAATCCATTTTCCCATAAGCAAAGCTACCGTCTGGTTATTGTAAAACTCTGGTTGGGGCCACAGTACCACTTAGCCTAACATGCCACTGAGCTTCCCTGTTCACCTTTGATACTTGTTCCCTTCCGCCAGGAAACACTGTCTCTCATTAATCAATTCATATTTACCCCACTGCTAATGGGAGGAGATAATACTTAACATGGTGAATCTATGTTCACTGTTAAGCTGGCAGATGGAAGGTATTGTAAACTCACTTGTTTCTCCACAACCACCAACACTGACATTTTACACCAGACACCCCGTCAATGCACTATAGGATATTTAGCACCGCCCACTAGACAGCACTGGTGTATACAGTTACACTGCCTTCCAACTCTGACAAACAGAAATGTATCCTGTCACTGCCAAATGTTCCCAGTTGAGAACCATTAGTGTTTTTGTTGTTGCTATTATTGTTATTAGGTGCCATTAAGTCGCCTCTGACTCAAGGTTAACTCTGTGAACAATAGATCTAAACCTTGCCCTATCCTGTACCATCTTCACAATCTCTGTCATGCTCAAACCCACTGTGGTCAACCAATCTTGTTGAAACTTCTCATTCACCAACCCTCTTCCGTTCCAAGAATGGTTTTTCTCCCGAAGGACTCGTTCCTCCTGAAAACATGTGCAAAGTAAGATAAATTTCACCGTCTTTGCCTCTCAGGAGAACTATGGTTACATGTTCTTCAAGACAAATTTGTTTGTTCCTGTGGCAGTCCACAGTACAGTCAATACTGCCAACACCACAATTCAAACGCATTGATTTTTCTTCTGGTATCCTCAATAGTTATCCAACTTTCAGATGCTTAGGAAGCAAATGAAAATGCCACAGCTCGGATCAGGTTCACTTTCATCAGAACCATTTGTGCATCTACCTAACCATCAAAGTCAGAAATTGTATGCAGATGGTTTCAGTACACAGAGAATTCAGTATATAAATCCACCACTTGCCCAAGCCATGGTCTACCATGCCCACAGCCTTTCTGGGACACTGAATGAAATCAATTTTGCCTAGTAAACAGATAGCAATACGGAGGTATTAACTGTGTCCATGAAAAGTCTAATACCAGCCAAGTGTGGCCTTTGTAACAAAAAAAGAATCCTAGCAGTTTCATTGCATTGACTCAATAAATCTCCAGAGAAAAACAACTGTAAAATATCTGTCACTGGTTTTCCATATTTATCAACACAAAGCCTCCAGCAAATCAACTTTATGGGCCAAAGAATTTTTATTTGGATCAATCGTCAAGAATGCCTTAAGAAAAATTTATCTGGAGCCAAACTTCCTTCATAGAAGATGGATATGCTGTGATATTTAACGTAATGGAAATAAAGGGATGAAAGATGTTTTTTCCTTTAAACAATCATAGCTGAACTTGTGCAAACCAATACATAAAAGAGAAGTTTTACTTAACAGTCAAAAAATAAAAACCAGCTTCCAAAAGCTCAATTGTCATCTGCAATTATAATTAAGCCTAATTTAGAATGTCCTACCATGTTTTAGTCTTAATTAAAAATGGCACATCCTTTCAAGAAAATGCAATATGAGCTCATAATTTAGATGTTAATAGGACACACATATCTATATCCAATATTGGAGTAGAGGCTTCGAAGACATAACTATTTTATCAGTGTCTTAAAGATGTAAGTTCGGCACAAATTTTCATGTGAGGAAAAAATTCACTTATTGCTGTTGATTTGAAACCAACTCATAGCTGACTCCCCAGCAGATTTTCAACTCACATGAGAGGAGATTGCTCCTTTTTCTCCCGTGGCACAGCTGATGGATTTGGAACTCC
This sequence comes from Elephantulus edwardii, assembly GCF_000299155.1. NCBI lineage: Eukaryota > Metazoa > Chordata > Mammalia > Macroscelidea > Macroscelididae > Elephantulus > Elephantulus edwardii. The sequence continues at coordinate 335,401 of NW_006399882.1, read as the reverse complement.
TTCCATTGAGCTGGCAGGGCAACTCCTTACCCACTGGGCCACGAGGCCACCAGAGGTCCCACATTAGAAAGGATTACATTCATTTTCCGGAAACACAATGGATTTTTCAACAGCTGATGCTTTACTCTGGCCATTTATCTTAACCCTGAATAAAAGGTTCAGTATATCGTTTCCACTGATGCAAAATAGTTCTTCCAACACACTAAATAATAAGATTTACCAAGTACCACTTGGCCTCTTTGTAAGCATAATAATTAGCTGTAATAATGTGTCCCTGCAAGTTTATAATTCAGTGTAGTATTTCTATTGCAATTTCTCAATGTGCTCTTCAGCACCATTAGCCCTTTGCCTACAGGACATTAATGCAAACATTGTCAGAAAAACCGTCTACAAACGCCTTCTGTCAATCAAAGTTTATTGAAAGATGATAAATGTCAAGCAGATACAAAAAAGGGAAGTTAGAGACACAGGTACACCTTTCACACACAAAATCGAAGAGAAATGTTTCTATCCGTTCACTATTATCTCTTAACTCCTGATAAAATTGAAACTTCTTCTAAAACTCTTTCATTTTACACTTAGGTTCCCCTACTGAAGAAGAGCCTCTGGCAAAGGAGACAGGAGGGGGTTACAGAGTTGTAAACAATTAAGTGTGCTTCCCATGTAAGCCTGTAAAATTAAACCTCTCTCTCAGCTGGACAATTAGCTTTACAGAGTTAATCAGTAAGAAAGAAATGAAGGCCATCTGTTTCTTAGAAGAACTTCTATATCTGATTCATACACTATCCTCTGGAAAGTAAACATCTTATGTTTTAGTTGTTGTTGTTCAATGCCATCGAGTTACTACAACTCACAGTGACCCTATGAACAAAGGATCTGCACGCTGTCATACACAGGACCATCTTCATCATCTCAGACACATGCGAGTCTACTATGGTCACTGTGTCAATCCATCTCGCTAAGGGCCCTTCCTTCTCTGACCCTCTACCTTTCCAAGCATGATTCCTTTTACCAAGGATTGACCCCTCCTGACCACACGCCCCAAGAATGTGAAGATGAAGCTTCCCCGGCTCTGCCTCCAAGGAGCACCAGGAATGCATCTTTTCCAAGACATACTTGTTTGTCCTTTTGGCAGTCCATGGGATATTCAGCATTTTTCTCCAACACCACAATTCAAAGGCATCAATTCTTCTTCTGTTAGAATCAATGCATAGCTGACCCTCCAGCAGGTTTTCAGAAGCTGTAAACAGCACGGGAGGGGACTGCCCATCTTCCTCCTATGGAGCAACTGGTGGGTTCAGATCACCCACGTCTGGGTTGACAGTACAACTCCTTACCACCAAGCCACATCAAGTCCCTAACTGTTTTATCCAGAAGCAAAAGAAGAATGATTGAAAGCCACCCTCGCTAAATAGACTTGGTCTGAGTCCTAGCACTGTCACTTAAAAATAAGTTCATCTTTGGCAGATGACTTGGCCTTCCTGTAATAGACTGAATAATTGGCCCCTTACAATCTAGGTCCTTTGCCAGACAGTTCTGCAATTCCTTCCACACTGTATTCCCCTGTCCTGAACTTCAGGCTATGCCCATGACTTAAGCTTGAGTTGGTAACCTAATCTCAAGAGTGAATTCATTATAATAATATGCAACTGTTGCTTCTTCTAGTTTTATACACACACACACAGACACACACACCCCCCAACACTCTTCGTACCAGCAGCCAGGAAATCAAAAGACAAACTGCATAGGGGAAAATCTGCTGTCAGAGACCTTCCCAGAATACTATACAGAATACAAGAGCAACAATGTCAGTCTGGAGACTAAGGTACACCTGATCCAGGCCATGGTCTTCGCAATTACTTGCTATGCATCAGAAAGCTGGACAATGGCTAGGGATGAGAAAAGGAGAACTGATGCCTTTGAGCTGTGGTGTTGGAGAAGAGTATTGAATATACCATCGACTACTCGGAGAACAAGCAGATTCATCCTAGAGAGGGTAAAACCAGGCTGCTCCTTGGAGGTAAGGATTCCAAAGCTCTGTCTGACATACTTTGGACATGTTGGAGGGAGGGCAGAGTCCTTGGAGAGGCACATCATGCTTGGGAGGGTGGAGGGACAGCACAGGAGAGGAAGACCCTAGATGAGATGGATCAACTCAGTGACTGAGGTAATGAGGTTAGCTCAAGAAAGAGCAGCATTCAGAACTGTTGTACATAAGGTTGTTAAGAGTCTCAGGCAACTAGACAGCACTACACACACACACACACACACACACACACACACACACACACACACACACACCAAACACAGCAAATCAGCTGGTCTCACACATAACTAAGATTAACACTTAATCTTCCCTCCACCAGGGCCTCTGAAAGAGCCTTTCTCTAGCCTCACCCCTCTGTCCATCTGCTTTCTTCCCCTTTCTTGTTCCCAGGCTTTCTCTGCCTTCCAGTATCAATGGGAGGAAGTTAACCACCACTAACACTCTTCCCTCCATTCGCTTTCATTCAGCACAGCAGCATATACGTGGCAGCAGTGCCCAGGTCTCATAGTGGGTTGGGGGGCTACCCGGAGCAATGTCATGTGGCTGAGGACAGGGCCATCAGACCCACATGAAAGTGGCACACAGTTCATAACACACAAAGGCAGGGGGGTGGCCAGCCAATCAACAATCTTAAAACTCAGCCCACACCCCACAGTGGTCAAGCGGAATACCTTGGTAGAAGGCTCCTTCCTGTTAGGAGAAAGGGGGCACTATGTATTACACAAAGGCACCCACTACCTTATCAGAGGGCAAACAGGTGAGAGAAGAAAAGCTTCTGTGCAGAAGCAGAGAGAAGGGCTGGGTACGGAGTGCTGGGGTCTAAGATTGAGGAGGAGGTTGTATAGATGGAGCAGGAGTCCACATGGGGAAGAACTGATCAAGTACGTATGTATACTGTAGATGGAAGGAAGGGTTCTCAGTGTTAGTGGAATTACAAATATTTAAAGGGGAAAACCAAGATCGATCATATGCTACTGAACAAGGATTGGGGAGGAATGTGTATTAAATGACAGTTTGAATAAAGATAAATATAGAAAAGGGATGCGTACGTGCATACACACAAATATATATATTCTTATCTGCCAAGAGTCAGGTGTTTTAACATTCCAAGAACAATGAATAAATTTAATACTGAAACTTGGTCCCTGAAAACCGTTCTCTTTCAAAAGAAAGCAGAGCTTCTTGGAACTTCTGAAGAACAAGATGAGCCCAGAATTTCCTGTTCCGGAAAGTAAGGAAGCGCTCAAATAATGATGGGAGCAAGTCAAAAGAGCACAGGTACCAACCTGAAGGAATTCTCACCATGTGAATATGGGATAAGAAAAATCACTCTGGAATCCATGCTCGTAAAATCAATAACTAAAGCTGAATGTTGGAGGACAGCAGTCTCTCTAAAACCATCAATCTAGTCAGCAGTCCATAAGGAGTTGTGCTGGTACTCCAAAGGCAATTTGAATCCACCAGCAACTCCACTGGAAAAACATGGGCAATTTACAGCCTCAGAAACCCAGTGCAGGGTCAGCTCTGAGTCAGTGCCGATGGCAATGAGAGAGAGAATGAGTCTCACAGAGAATGAGTCTCAAAAAACTTGCCCAGAAAGAACTTAAGGTTGTTATGTGCCATCGAGTTACCTGCAACTCAGTGACCATATGTCTGGCAGCCCTGAAGCCTGCCCCGTCCTGAGCCAGTCTCATTCACTGGCTCCGACACACATAACACCACTGCCCTAGTTACTATATCAATCCATCCCATCTGGGGTCTTCCTCTCCTGCGCTTTCCCTCCACCCCTCCAGGCATGATGTTCTTCTCCAAGAATCAGTCCCTCCTGGCCACGTGCCCAAAGTACAAAGCTTCAAAATCCTAGCCTCCAAGGAGAAACTTGCTTCCACCCTCACCAACACAGACCTATTACTGATTACAGAAAAAGGAAGATAAATAACTTCACATTGGAGAAGCCCGACAGATGATCCCTTTATCTTGTGTTCAAAATTAGCACCATCAGCAATGGGACAAATAGAAATCACTTGGCAAAAGACAGATTGCCATGAGGCAACAGAGCATCCGCTCTGTGGGGCTGAGACCAACAGCGCATAATGTGAGCCTGATTATGTCGACCCAAAATGGAAGACCATCTACAAAATAACTGGCTTCCTGTAAAAGGTATTGCAGTCAGGAAAGGCAAAGAAAAGCTGATAAGCTATCCTTGATTTGAAGGCGAAAGAGACCAACAACTATATAGATAATCCTACATGGCTTCTTTTTATCAGAAAAAGATGGCTGAGACAATTAGCAAGATTTGACCAGGATCTGAGCATGAGATGATAGTGAGGCATCAGTGTTCACTTCTGAACTTGACAGACGTGTTTTGACTTCATAACAGAATGCAGGAAATACTCAAGTACCCAGTGAGGACAGGGGATCGGGTTCGCCATTAACTAGTACAAGGGAGAAAAACTGTTTTGTACTGTTACAGCTATTTTAAGACGTTTGTTTTCTTCAAGTAAGCTGTGATAGGCAGAATACAAGGTAAGGGGAGTGATGAGGCCCTTCCAATGAGTGGTCAGGGGGAATCACTAAGAATCAACACTTGAACTGAAACGTCACAAAGAAGACACCGCCAAGCAAACTGCAAGGTGCTGACGATGCTTTAATAATAAAACACAGGAGCACCATCATCTCACACTTAGGACTTTGTGGGAAGCAATGGTGTACTGAGCTTTTTCCATATTTTTATTCATTTAGGCCTGAAAAATGACCTTAGGTTGGAATCTTTATTATTATGACGTTGTTATTGTTATGTGCCTGCGACTCATAGCGACCCTAATGACAACAGCCCTGAACCCTGCTCTATCCTGTGCCAATCTTATTGTCTCTGACACCCCCACCCCCATTATCCCAGTCACTGAATCAATCCATCTCATCAAGGGTCTTCCTCTCCACTCTCCCAAGCTTGACATCCCTCTCCAAGGACTATGAAGAAACTGAGACACAAGTAGATTTCAGTAACTCAAGGCTACACAATCTTGATAATGGCAGAACTAGGATTTGAACCTACCACTCTGGGTCCAAGATTTAACATAAATCATACACACTGAAAGCAACCTCAGGCGAAAAGCTTGCAGAAGATGCTGAAGCAGAGGGGGCTTGTTAAACTATGGAGCCCATAAGGGAAGAGCTAGTGAGTGACGGGGAAAGCAACAGGAGGGAAGGAGATGGGGGGGGGGGGGGGGAGGTCAGGGAGCTTCAGTACAAAGACAAGAATCTGGAGTTTGTAGTGTGTAATGTTGTTTTTGAAAGAAAGGAGATCACTCAGAAGGATGTCCCCTTAAATCAGAAAGGATCGTGTCCCAGTCCACATCAGCAGCACAGAGAACACTGACAGGGAGTTTCAAGACTGATTTTGGACATAGAGCAAAAAAACACTTGAATGGAATGTTCCAGCAAACCATGCTATGAGACCACCTTTTCGATAAGACTGCTCTTCGGCACCCGAGTTCCTTGCAGAACATACAAGACAGTGTGGTCACAAAATATGACTGGTATCGATTGTGGTCACTGAGCAATTCTTTAAAAAATCATGACCAGCCAAGAGCCCGCCCCCTCCACACTTCTATTATGAGGCCTTCAGTAATCCACTAATGACTCCTGTTTTACTGAGGCAACACTGTGTTCCATTTATGTAACCATTGTCCCCTGATAATAAACAGTGTCCAGTCCATTCTGATTTCATAGCTCTCCTCCATACAAAGAGATGCTTGTTCCCACAGATTAAGTCATTTGTTCTTCCCGAATCTCATCAAAACTTGTATCTGGCGCTGTAATTGGGAGGGTTTTAAATAGATCATTTAACCTTGAGAGGGTGTTCATTTGACTCAACACATCCTTCCAATCTAAGAAACACACAAATTCCCTTTCACCTCAGCATGTCTTTCTTTAATTGTGACAGCGGTGCCGAGAAATTCATTTTCAAAGAGCTGATTGAGCCTCAAGGGAATATTAGTACCTAAATATTGAAGCAATCCTGACGCACTGCTTAAATGGAAGCCGTTTTCAGGATGGAAAAGGTTCCAGCCCATCGAGGGTCTGGGTCTTTAAGAAAGCATATTTCCCCCCATATTCCCACTCTTTGCATTAAGTCAGATGAAGATGCAGTTTATTTCTCCTAAAAATAAGAAGGAAGAGACCCCAAAATCAAAAACCTCTTGCTCTCTATTATCAGCAATTGCCTTTGCTAGGATTCTGTGAGGTTTTTAAGAGCCCCGGTCTAAAGTGTGTGATTTCCTCCACTTTTGGACACGGAGAACGCATGTCCTTTGCAGGGCCTGACAATCTCCATGTAAGGCCCTCTGAAGTGGTAACCGTGGCTACGCAAAGTATTCCCACCTCACAGCTGAAATCACCCAAGGGGGGCAAGGGGATAGCAAGGAACAGAGGGAGCTCCTGCAACACCGCTGATCTACCCTCCTGTCACTCCCTGGGTCACGGTGAAAGACTGTTCCACTAAATAATTACAAGAACAGGGGTTAGAAACAATTTAATTCCAGGAACCAGAGAATTCAGAACAAGTAATGGGATCCTATTCCCCTGAAGCTGATATCATCAAATTCTCTCACATGATTTACAACCTGGCAATCTATCTCTTTCCATTGATTATCCCGCAATTATGGGATAGAACAGCTCTCTGCCCATTCCAAGAACTCTAAAGTGTTGCACAGAGAGTACGCTAATGCAGCTTTAATGCCGAGAAGGGGGGCGGGGGGGGCAGCAAAGGAACAAAACAGGCTGGAGGAGAAGAAAGCTGAAGTTCCTTTCAAACGCGGTGACGGCGTGAACAGCTTTCTCTGCCCAGCAGTTACCTGGGCTCACAGTGTTAATGTCTCTAACTGGAAACACGCCACTCAGCACGCTGCCAAGAGCTACCTGGAAACGAGGCTCGCCTGGGCCTCCCTCTGAGGCACAAGAAAAAGAGTTTACCAACCTGATCAAATCGCAGAGTCACTGCAAATGCTACAGAAAGAAGCTCAGGAAGCAGACAAGCTCCTTCTATGAGCGTTTTCTCCACCGCCTGGACTGTAATAAAAACAGCTGCTATCAAGTGGGTAGTGACTCATGCTGACACCATGCACGCAGGACAACAGCACTTCCCAAGATTTGTAAGTAAGGAGGCCACATCAGGTCCTTCTCACAAAGCACCTCTGGGTGGATCTAAACTGCCAACTTTTTCATTAGGAGATGTGTACTTACCCGTACGCGCCACCCAGGGATTTCATCGATTATGATACGGTTATCAAAACCTTTAATGCAAAGTTGGCAAACTCATATGGGCTGCCTCTTTTTATATGGCCCAAGAGCTATGGTTGGCTTCCACCTCTCCAAATGGATGGGGGGGGAAATCCAAAGAAGAATACTGCATGGAAGACTAAAAAATGATACAGAATTTAAGAAGCAACACTGCATGGATGAACTTAGTAATATTATACTGAGAGAAGCAAGTCTTGACAAAAGGGCAAATATTGAAGATAACTCATAAAATGCTGAACTTTTACACACAGCATCATTCTTGGAAGCTTGTTAAGAGATGGGAAGCGAGAGAATGGGCAGAAAAATTAATAAATAAACAAAAAAATACAAAGAACGGTGGAGACGCAATGTGCAAAAGGAGATAAACACATTGTTGTTTTTGTTATGTGCTGTCAAGCTGCTTGAGATTCATACCAATCCTGTGTACAATACCTCTGAACTCTGCCCTATCCTGAGCCAATCTCACTGTCTCTGACACACCCAGTTACTGTGTCATTCCAAATCATCTGGGCTTTTCCTCTCCTGCATTGTCCCTTCACCGTTCCAAGCATAATGTCCTTCTCCAAAGACTGGCTCCTCTTGGCCATGTGTCCAAAGTATGTGAGATGGAGCTTCAAAATCCTTGCCTCCAAGAGGCAGTCTAATTTCACCCTCTCCAGGACCAATCTGTTTGTTCTCTTAGCAGTCCAATACTCTTCTCCAGCACCACAACTCAAAGACATGGATCCTTTTTCTATCATCCATATTCATTATCCAGCTCTCAGATGCATAGCAAGTAACTGCAAAGACCACAGCTTGGATTAAGCACACTTTTTAGTCTCTAGATTGACATCGTCATTCCGCAGTACTCCAGAGAGGTCCTTAACAGCAGACTTTATCCATGCAATTCGTCTTTTGATTTCCTGGCTGCCGGTACCAAAAGTATTGACTGTGGAGACAAGCAAGCAGAAGGTGTTAACAATCTCAATCTCTTCTCCATCAATCATGATGTTGCTAACTGGTCCAGCGGTTAGTCTTCATTTTCTTAATGTTGCATTTTAATTCATATTGCAGACAACAGTCCCTGACAAATACTTCAGGCCCTCCTCAGTTTCAGCAAGCAAAGTTGTGTCATCTGTACAGCACAGATTGTTTGAGTCTTCCTTCATTTCTGATACCCCATTCTACCTCATAAAGCCTAGCCTTTCGAATGATCTGTTCTGCATATAGATTGAAAAGGTATGGAGATAGGATGCATCCCTGACATACACTTTTTCTGATTTTGAACCATGCAGTGTTTGCTTGCTCTGTTCTGAAGACTGCTTCCTGGCTGAAGTATAGGTTTCACATAAGCACAATTAAGTGTTCTGGGATTCCCATTCTTCTCAAAGTTAGCCACAGTTTGTCATGATTCACATAGTCAAATGCCTTTGCATAGTCAATGAAACATAGACATTCCTCTGGTATTGTAATTAATGTCATAAAACATGTATTATTATGGAAAAAGCAATATGCTTTGTAAACGTTCACTCAAGTCACAATAAAAGTGTTTTTTTTAAAAAAATACTGAAAAACACAGAAAGCATAAAAAAATTCAACTGTGGGCTCCTCTGTATTTCCTTTCAAGGAGGAAGGTCCATCCATCCTTTGAGATATAACTTTCTAATCTATCTTCACTCCTGTCCATTCCTTGCTGCATGGTCTATAGCTGCTTTCACGGCACCAAAGCAGAACTCGGTTCAACAGAGGCAGGCAGCAAAGACAAAACTATCTATCTTGTGGGGCTTTACAAAAAGGTTTGGTAACATCTGTATCAGATTACCTACAACATGCAGGAAAATGACTCCAGATAAACTACACTGGGGAAAAGTGGTGGTGGTAGTGGTGGTGGTGGGGGGGGGGGAATGTTCTATTCCTTCTAAAGAGGTTAATTTCTCAGAAATCTTAACCAAACAACAGGAGAAATGGCACAATGTACATAATTAAGTCCCTGAAACAATCTTCACGTTGTTGACTTGGTAACCAAATTATTGTCGTTATGTGCCACTGAGTCGAGTACAATTCATAGTAACCCTATGAACAACAGATCGGAATTCTGTCCTATCCTGTAACAGTCTCACTGAATCTCCGATACACTTGAGCCCACTGCTACAGGCACCGTGCCAATCCATCTCAATGAGGGCCTTCCTCTCTTTCATTGACGCTCCACCTTTCAAAGCCTTCTGTCCCTTTCCAAGGTATAGCCTCTCCTAGCAACATGTCCAAAGTATGTGAGGCAAAGCGTCCCCCATCTGTGGTAGGGAAGATGGCAGTCAGAAATAAACAGGAAAACCATGAAAATGAAAAATGATGGTACTGTGCTGACAGTATTTTACATACAATATACCATTTTCTCTCCATAATCAAGATGGGAAAACTAAGCCCCCACCTATGAAGAAGCTGGAGAATATTCTCACAAGGCAACAACAGCACATGCTGCCCTCAGAGTTAGAGTGCAGGTTTTACTATCTCTACACTTCATACTTACAACTAATAAGACATGTTTAGCACTTCCACCAAAATATAAAATATTCTTTCCAAAGAAGAAGGGGGTAGGAGTTGACTAGGATCGCTATTCAAAAATTTATAGTGTTTTAACCATTCAGTAAAACACAGAATTGAGCCATTATAATGTTTAAGTGAATGAAACAAGAGAACTACCTACCTCTAAAAGGAGCAGTCTCTTAACAGAGACATGTTTGTCTTATTAAATGATGTTTTAGTGTTGAGGTCTTAAGTAACATTTCTTAAGTAACATTCAGTTCCCAAGTTATGATCACTCTAAGTACAGCCAAACTCTCTGGGCAAACATACCATATAATCTCTTTATCCCTCTGCTATGAGAACTGTTAGCTAGAGTCCAGGATCTTTGCCCCAATGAGAGTCTTTCCCCAATACTTAACTCCTCAGGCAATCTGTTTGTTATACCCAACAATAAAAGACTTGTAACCCAAGATGCAGTGACAATACATTTACCAAATTATTCTATCTCTCAGAGTAGCCTGTAGTAGTACAGGTAGAAAAGGCATTTTAAACCTATTAATGTATTAAATCATTGTTCCTCAGTTCCCTACAATCCTGGTACTTAAACTGTCTTCATTTTTCAAGTGAAGAAAATAAGATACTAAGGGACCTCCCATGATGTGACCACTAGTTGAATCCTGGCAGAGATGGAATTCAAACCCAGGCAGTGGGGCACCAGAGTTTACTCCACTAAGCATGTACTTTACTTCCTCCCCACACCAGACAGGCATCAACACATGTGTTAGTGTGAGAACCAACAGCACGTGATCAAAGTTCTCTGCAGTATGAATACTAAAAGGGTTGCTTCAATTTCTAGCTAATTGAGAAAAAGGTTGGAAAATCTCCGTCAATTTCCAGAAATAACATGTTTTCTTCAAATGCAATGTTATTTCTTCCTTTTCTCATTTAAAAAGCCTAAAATGTTTAAATTGGTAATTCCATTTGATTTACCTTTGTAGAGAAAGGTCAGGCAGGAAATTCCTTCTGTTGTATACTCAGTAGTCGTTTGGATTTTGCCAAACAGCATACAGCCTTCCCCGGGAGGGTGAGCATCTCTCCACTGTGAGGGGTTATCATTCTGCAGAACAGTTTTCATAAATGGAAATGGTATGGTGCAGTTACTATTAATAGATGCAGACATACAGGTATGGGAGCTCTGGTTGCCCAGACAGCAGAAAGATGTGCTGCCAATCCAAAGGTGGGTGGTTCAAATACACTAGCTGCTCCTTGGGAGAAAGGTGGACATTCTTCTGCTGTGCAATGTACTGTCTCTGAACATCCCAATGGAGGACCAGTTATAAGACATTTCCAACTCGATGACAATGAAGGTTTTGAAGGGAGCTCTGGTGGCCTAGAGGTAAGAAGCTATGCTACAATTTCAAAGGCACAAGGTTCGAATTCACAAGCTGTTCCACAGGAAAAGGATGGGCACTCTCCTCCTGTGCTATTAACTGTCTCGGAAAACCTGCTGGAGGGTTGGTTCCAACTCGATGGTCCAACAACAACTTCGTGTGTGTGTGTGTGTGTGTGTGTGTGTGTGTGTGTGTGTGTAGTGGGTTTTCAGAGAGAGTTAGTATGTATATACACACACATATATATCCCTCTTATTCTAGGACCACCAGCCACTAGTCTGCCCCCTAAAGCCATGGACCCAGGACTTGGCAGCATCTATAACCACATAAGCCATTTCTTTGAAATAACTCTTCTTCTCCCTTTACTTTCTATATACTGATTTTACTAAGACATTATGCTGCTGGTATTTCAAGCACTAACAAGGTTACCCATGGATGACAAGTTTCAGGGAAGCTTCCAGACTAACACAGATGAGAAAGAAAGGGCTAGCGATCCACATCAGAAAATCAGCTAGTGAAACCTTTTATAGGACCACATTCACTAGAGGCTGGATGGTGGGCCCCCTGTGTGGCTGGAGGGCACTCAAATGTGCTCCCACCATGGTCTGCGTATCGGCAATCGTGGAGATGGTGCCTGATCAATCAATGTCTTGTTCTGGTATAAACGAGGTCACCAAAGATCAGAGATAAGTAAATGAATAAGGAAACATCTCCTCTTGACATCAATCAGACAATAATGATTCCAATTCCCACAAAGCAACTTCCCACCCAGGCTCATCAAGCTGGTTCTTGGACAGCAGCAAATACCTAGTTCCCACTGGTCCGGGCCATTCCCCACTCCTACACCATGGCTCCTACTTTGGCTTCCTGGACCCAGAGAACATTTACCTGCTCTTGAAACCCCAATACCAAGCCTCAAAGAAAGACACCAACTAGAGAAGTGGGTCTTCAGATTGATAGAAGTCACCAGGCAAACATCCACTTCTCAGCCTCTTCACAGAGGAGAAAGAAGCAGGAGGAGAAGAGAGGGCTTAACAAGCACATTTCTAGCCACATTCTGTTACCTTTGTTGAGACACACCCCCCCCCAAAAAAAATAAAACAACCCATGTATGATTTCACAAGCTTTGTGAGCTGCCTTTCATTGTCAAGAAAAACCCTACAGAGAGAGTAGATGATTGATTCAACTCAGGACAGACTCCATTCAGGGTAGTATCCAACCAGCACTCAGCTCCAGGCATTTTAGTGTTAATGAATACCAAAGATCATCATTTGATACCACTTTGGAATTCATGTGGCCTTTTCTCAGATCAATATGTGTAAGTATTTAAAGGACATCCATGTCAAGAAGACAAAAGGTTTATACCAAAATATTGGTAAGGAGTTGGCCGCCACCCCAAAGGTGCAAAGACAGGCAATCTTCTCTGGAGCAATTAGGGGCCTTTGAAAACCTGCTAGAGTGTCAGCTCTGAGTCAGTTCTGACTCTGCAGCATTGAACAGTAACAGGGACGGCCACCTGCTCAGTAACAGAGATGCCACTTGCTCAGAGCTGTTCTTTTGCCCCGAACTGTCCACACTATTTGTATTTGTATTTTTTTTTTTTATTTCAGTGAACATCTACAGAGATTTTGGAATTCCATTCATTCATTGTTGCACTTTTCTCCCCGCCCA
>NW_006399882.1:280127-322059 GCF_000299155.1 Elephantulus edwardii | reverse complement strand
TGTTCTCACTGTTATTAACCAGACTCAGAAGGAGAACCTCAGAAAATACTGTAAGGGCAAGAAGTACAAACCCCTGGATCTGCGGCCCAAGAAAACACGTGCCATGCGCCGAAGGCTCAACAAGCACGAGGAGAACCTGAAGACCAAGAAGCAGCAGCGAAAAGAGCGCCTGTACCCACTGCGGAACTAGGCAGTCAAGGCCTGAGCTTCTCACAAAACTAAAAGTGAGGAAAAAGAGGTTAAGGTGGGGGACATGCCACCCTGCATCAATCAGACCAGTAAGGGTAAGTAAGACCTGCACCTGCCCGGGGGAATGTAAGATCAAAGTCTGGACTGCAAGGCTTGTGTGCTGGGTGGGGCTGTGTCTTTCCTACTAGATGATGATGTGCCAAACCTCAGTTCTTGTGAACATGACCTTACACAGAAATGAGTTCTTTCCAAATATTTATTATAGAAAATCACAGGGATTAGGTTAGTGTCCCAAACCTAGTAAGAGCAATCTTTACAAGTACAAGGCGACCTGGACACACACACGCGGTGACAGAGGTGGGAATTATGTTGTCACCAGCCAGAAAGTGGCAAGCATGGAAGGCAGTCACTAGGAGTTAGAAGAAGCAAAGAAGGATTCTTCCCTAGAGCCTCTGGAGAGTTCGGGGCTGCCCACATATTGATTTTAGACTCTGGCTTCCAGACCCCTGAAAGTATAAATTTCTGTTGTTGTAAGTTACTCAGTTCTTGGCGGGGTTTTATAGCAGCCCGAGGAAACTAATACATTCTGAACTCTGGAAGGGTTTCTCTCTGCAGCAATAAGGAACAATGTCTATCATATTAGCTGCCTGGAGAATGGCACAGCTATCTCTCAACAGACATCACAAGAGCTGCCATAAAATGGGAGCAAAAAGGAATGAATCAATAAAAGTGCCCAGACACATGTTTAAGATCCAGCCATTCCTGAATCCTCCCCTCTGCCACCCTTCCTTATGGTGCCAGTAAATTCTCTTATCTGCTTCAGCTACTTTGAATTGATTTCTCTCCATTTATTTTTTTTAAACAATGTTTACATAACAGACAAGAAGCATTATGGAATCTGAAGCGAGAGAACTGGGACTTTATGCAAAGGAGCTGAAGCAGCAGCTAGCTCATAAGCCCCAGGCTGGATAAGCAGGAAGGCCATTCATAAAAAGCATGCCAGGGTTTGGACACTTGGTGTCCTCAAACCTTGACTCATCCTTGAGCCTACAGACACATCTGTGGGGGAGGGAAGAGTAGGAATCAAGTGGATCCAAAAGCAAAAGATTAGAAACGTCAAAAGGAAATTTTCAACATGACCATTATGATCTGGCTTTTGTCCAGTCAACTCGGATTGATAATCCCATCCCGTCATTGGAGCAGAAGTGGCTCACTTCCAGTCATTCAAAAATGGTAAAGATCAAGAGAGGTTTTCAGATCATTAAAATCTCTAATCAGATGGCTTTAAGGGAATCAAAGGGGAATATATCCTAATAGGATCTGACTTTACCAGGTAAATCTATTTTCAAAAGACCAGAGGCATATCTTCTGCTTCTTTTGGAAAACAATCACTCCGGTATGGTTTCCAGTAAGAAGGAGGAGGGGGGGGAAAGGAAATCAACTACTAAAGAATAAACAGGAAGCTAGGTAAAGAGAGAGACAATATGGATTGAATGGACAATCAGACACTGACACAATGGAACACAATGGGTATGAATGGTTCATTTATAACAAACAATATCCTTTGTAAACTTCCACACAGGTCACACTAAAAATAAAAACTGAAGTGTTTGTTTAAAGTGAAGAAGACTTGAAGCACTTAATAAGAAGATCAAAGACAACAGTCCTACAAAGGATTACACCTCTATACCAGTAAACAACAACAACAACAACACCAGTAAACCCAAATCCTCGCAATTGGACCAGTCGGCAACATCAGGACAAAGAAGAGATTAAAGTTATCAAAGATTTCCTTTTACTTGGATCCATAATCAAACAGCCATGGAAGCCACAGTTGAGAAATCAATTGCACTGGGTGAATCTGCTCTCAAGAATCTCTTAAAAGAGATAAAGAACAAGGATGGGAATCCAAAGCATGATATTGCTTCTTATGTATGTGAAAGTTGGATAAAGAATAATGAACACTAAAGAATAGCTGTCTTTGAATTGTGATGTAGGCAAAGAATAGTGAACCCACCGTAGGCTGCCAAAAGAACAAACAAATCTGTTGGACAAAGTGCAGCTGGAGAGCTTCTCCCACATCCTGGGCATGTTATCTATCAGGAGGGACCAGTCCCCTGGAAAACGGTATCATGCTTGGCAAAGTAGAGGAGCTGAGGAAAAGATTCTCAATGTGAAGGATTGATACAGTGACCGTGACAGCAAGCCCAAGTTCCACTGGGAGATGGTGAGGGTGGCACAGCACTAGACAGGGCTTGTTCCGTGGTGTATGTGTAAACTGGCTGTGAGTTGGAGCCTATCAGACAGCATCTAACTAAACAAGAAGAGACACTCTGGTTTTGGCTTTAAATAAGCAAATCTCCATCTCAGGCTTGCAGCCAGAAGGAACTGGATTTTACCAACAAACAATGGATTGGAAGAAGGACTCAGATGAGACAAACACACCAATCACTTCCTCTGATTTAAGCCTTAGCTGAAGACCAAGATGACTCATCCACCATGAGAAACCTTGAAGAAATAAAGGCATGTTTTAAGTCCCTAGATCTGCAGTAATTTGTTGCAAAACAACAGAAAACTAATGCACAAGAAGTGCTAAAATGCTAATATTTTATAGCAATCAGCAAAGTAACAGAAATTGGTATGGAAACTCCAGACCTTCTGAAGAAGTCTGATCAAGGAGGACAATAAACCTTCTAGTTATCAGACAATAAAGCTCTTTCCGTGGAATTGAGCTGTTAGGGTTTCTTTACCTTATAAACCGCACCCTACCACAAGTCTTCATATACTATCCACTGTTGCTGAATATTCACAAAATTAAAACTTCAGACAGCCAGAAGGGTCTGGAAACTGGAAGTGCCAGTCTGTAAGATATGGAATTCACTTCAGAGTAAAATAAGCCAGGGATCCCACCAAAAGGGCTTATGTGCCCAGGAGGAGCTGGAATCTACTTCCTAAACAATGTGCCTCTGTAAAGTCCATGAAATGTCGATAGGTGTAGAAGGACTTCAGGCCTTTTGTTCATGGAGTCGCTATGAGGCATGCTCAACTTGAAGGTGCTCAACAACAACAACGTGATCCTAACCAGTGAACAAGGTTCATTTCCTTGCCCTGCATTCCATTCCTCTCAGTCACAAAATAAGAACTCAAAGGACTGCTGTGAGATGTAAGTTAAGTAATATATATGAACGCATCAGGCTTGTTGCCTAATTTCCACAAGAAGTTGTATTATAACAAACAAAAGGCTCTTTTTCTCCCACTCTGCCACAATTAAACTTCGCCACAAATCTGGAACAGCCATGGGGTCCTAGGGCGGAAAAATTAAAGACAAGCTCTGATGCAGAGCAGTTGACTCATGCAATGGGGCCAGCTATCCCCTCATCCCTAACGTGCCATGGGCTAGTGAGGCGACTGTGACCTCCAACTTGCCCCAACCACAATTCCTAATTTTCAAAAGGGGAGAACGGTATGTACATTACTGGGTGGCTGAGAAGAATGAATAAAAAGATATAAAAAAAAGAATAATAATATCTACTGAGATTAAAGTTTCACATGGGCTTTGTTTTTCCTATTGGAGCTGGGCTCTAAAAGGCCACTGAAGGGCGGTCCCAGCCAGCAACAGTAGTTGGTAAATATTTACCATCCAGCACTGGGAGAGGAGCGGATTTTAAACCATGCAGTATCCGAAGCTCTCCTACTCACTCTGCATTCAGTGACATCATATTGATATTTGCATGAAAAGCTACAATTTAGTCTAAACTGCTCTTTTCAAATTTTACTACTGGCTAGACAAACGCAAGAACACAGATAGCAGTTCAATGCAGTAGTATAATTGGGAATGAGTTAAATTTAGGTATTTTTATTATCTTTGAAAAATACCACATAATCATTCTTAAAAAACTCACCGTCAGCTCATAGCTGGCCTTCCAGCAGGTTTTCGGAGGCTGTAAATCTCAGAGGAGGAGGCTGCACGTCTTTCTCCCTGGGAGCCCCTGTGGATTCGAACCAGCTGAGAAGCATGGCCTTTAGGTAAAGAGCACAACTCCCTCCGGACTATGCTATCAGAGTTCCCTCTACACTTACTAGCTTATAAAATGTTGTGTTTTAAAAAGGCTGTGTTTAACAACCTGCTCAGAGCACTCCTGCAAATGTAATGCTCTGCTCTCACGGCCAGCGTGCGAGGGATCCAGCACTACCGACCCCAGGGAAGGATGCGGCGAACAGGAGAGCAGCTCACACAGCATAAATCCTCAGCCCGCACAGCCCTGCCTAAGCCTGGCCCTGGAGTGCGCGCTGCAAACCAGGCACCTCTGCAGAGCGGGGTTAAGCTTGCTGTCAGATGGTAATGGACAGTGTTCGGTTAATTAAGCAGGTTTTAGTGCAGCTTAAACCCTGGGCCTATCTTCTCCTTGATCCCATAAAGCATTCATGGCAGGTAGGTTTTTAACCAATACAGGAGTAATTTGAAATCAATTTCCCCTCTCCTTGATGAACAATGAACTATTTAGTGTGACCCACAGTGAAAATTAGAAACCCATGGGCGTAAGGCACCTAACCTGGAGTTTTCAGCTGCAATGGGCTTCATGGTTTCAACTCAAACCTGGATATTTTACTGGCATCATAAACAGGTCCTATTCTTCCCCAGGTCTGCGTTATCGTCCCAGGCGTGGGTATTCAACTCTATCTCTATGTACTCTCAGCCCCAACCACGGAGGCTGGAGGGATATTTAAGTCTTCTTATCCAATCTACAACATGCACCGCTCTGTCTTATTTATGGATTACCGTCAAGTATGTTGTCAGGAGGGGTCGGTTCTTGGGAAAAGACACCATGCTGGGAAAGGCAGAGGGTCAGAGGAAGAGAGGAAGACCCTGAGCACGGGGATGGTGCAGGCTAGGCAAAGGTCAGATCTGTCCTTCAAAAGGTCGCTGTGAATTACGATCAACCCATGGAACCTAACAACAACAAAATAACTCTCAGAAAAATAAGATAAGTCACAACCAAATTTGGGATCATACATTTGGATTTCCATTTCTTGTCAAGGGACATCAGGAAAAAGTTCAAAAACCAGTGTACAAGGTCTCAGACAATCAAAGTTATCCTTGAAAATTTCTTGAAATATCTAAGATGAAAACATCTACCTAATAATTCTTGACCATTCCAATATCTGTGACCCACTGAGCTGGACTAAACTTAAGTCTTCAGGAAGGTGACTGGGAATTAGAACAGCTAAGTTTCCAGTGAAGAACAGAGGATGAGTGGAAGATTCTAAGGTCTTACTGCTCATACACAGAGTTCACTCATCTTATTCTATTATTAAAATCTATGCAGCCTTTTTAAACATGAATACATTTGTTTCCTGTAAGTAAGAAATGTAGGATATGTAAGAACACTTAGAAAGAAGAGGTAATACAGAGTAAGGTGTTTCCTAATATTGGATCTGTGGGTTGATAGGAGTCACTCTTATCAGAGATTTTAGATACACAAGCTTAACCATCTTCCTGGCTAATCACATGGATGGCCTCCTGCCGTCCACTACCCAGCCCGGCATCCAAGCTCCTGGATACTGGTCTTGTCACTCTCAGTGGAGGTCCCCAAGTGTAAAGAAATGTGCCTGATATTTCCCTATTCTATAATCAATTAAGCCCAAAATTAAGATACAGGAAGAGGGAAGCCCAGTAGGCCCAACCTCTCACCTTATAGATAAGAGAGGGAGGGAGTCTTCAAAGTATGAAGACAGATGCTCGCTGTGCTGCCTCATTCAAGCGAGAAAAGCATCCTTCTCAATTTTTCTTCTTTGTTGGCCCACTCCTTTTCTTCCTGAGGTGAATAAAAACACCCAAGGGGGAAATGCAGACCCATTCATCAACATTCCTAGCCAGACAGTAAGCTGCTTAATGGCTTTATCGATTCCTTGTTTTGCTCTACATTTTATGTTACATTGGCTCAAGCAGTCCATACAAGAAGACTCAAGATGGTGTTGGCAAAAAGGCATTATTTCATTTTAAGCTTGTTACTACTGAGATCAGTCAACCCTGAAGAGAAGTAGCTGAGTTTCAAAACAACCGTGTGCACAATTTCTATTCATTCTGTGCCAACGTTGCTTTCTCATTTGGCCAATGCCCCTTGGTTTCAAAGTCCTATCTTGGTTGGTAAAGAAAACCAAACTATGGCAATAAATGCACCCTGTACGTGGATTTCTCATACAAGGACAGTAGTTTGTTTTGGTTTAGACTCTAAGATAATGGTTCTAAAATGCCTTCAGATGACATAATTCCTTATTAGTAAAATGACCTGAATTACAACTAACACAAACCACTCTCACATAAATATCACTATGTAGCAAAGATAAAGTGATCAGATGACAGCAAACTTGTGAGAAGACTAGACTCTTCCATGTCCTTGCAAATTTATGTAACGTAACAGATTAAATTATACATTATCACATAAACAAACACCAACATAATGTTAAAATAAACTGATTAAATATGGTAGAGAGACCTAACAACAACTTCCACATGGTAAAATGTTTAATTCAAACCCTTTAATAAATGGACTTGCTTCCACAAAGAATGTAGGTCATTGTTGGTATATTACAGCTAACAGGCCAGCAAAAAGATATTCTTGTTTTGTTTATACAATAAATTAGATCCCTATTTAACAACTCTTGTACAGTATTATTTAAGAAAGTAGCCACTATATTTTTCACACTGTGCCAACATTTTATTTCTGCTCAGGTTGTTCAGTTTCTATTCATTTAGCTTCCCTGTCCCTTCTAATGTGTTCATCTTTGCTTTAGGTAAAATGTTAACCATTTTCCCTCATAGGATGATGGTTTCTTAAAGGTGGACAGTATTCATGAATGATAATGTTTTTATGATTATGTACCATCAAGTCAGAACCAACTCATAGCTGACTCATAGAGGATGTGTAGAGGCTGTATGTTGCACAGGTGAAAAATGCCCATCTTTCTCTCCCATTCAGCAGCTGATGGATTTAAACTACCTGTCTTTTGCTTGGCAGTACAATTCCTTAACCAGTAGGCAACCAGAGTTCCATCATGAATGATAGCTTTTTTTATAAACCAGTTTCTTGTTTAGCTCAAAGGTGTCCTCTGGGAATGGTTTCAATTCAACACTACGGGGTATCTCAAGATGTTAGCTTGAGATTTCCTCTAGACTCTACTGGTCCAATAAGTATGGCGTTTCTGCTAAGCATCTGAGTTTTGATCGACAATCTTCTCCCATTCCATCCAGGACCGTCTACTGCTCCCCTGTCATGACTGATCAGTGGTGATAACTGGTCACCAGCTCCTTCTCTGGTCTCAGGATAGATGAAGCCAAGTGGACAATTAGTCCCATAGTCTATTTTCTTCTTTGAATCTCTGGTTTCCTTCTTCCTCTTGTGCTTCAGAATTGTAGAAACCAAAGAGAAATCTGACACTGAACATTTCATACTATTTATTTCCACTGCCTACAGTTACTAAAATTTAGGATAACATACATGAAAACACTGGGAAAACTACTCACTTCTGGAAAGTAACTGAGACTCTAAACTCATGGAACAGTTATCATTTTCATCACCTTTTGAGTCCAGCTATCAACCTAAAAGATGGTGGTTCAAACCCACGCAGTGATACTGTAGGAGAAAGGCCTGTGTAAAGGATGCGGCCAAGAAAACCTCAAGGAGTGTTTTGCGCTGTCACCTGGTGTTATCAGCAGTTGAAATTAATGCAGCAGCAACAGGTTTGATCTTCTGGTTTCTTTCACCTGTCGCAGATGAAGATTAATTAATTATGAATTAGCAGAAATGTGGGTCTCAAACCCATTTCTGTCCATATCTCATCGTGACCCTGGATAAGTCTCAGGTTCCTTGGCCCACAGTTTTCTTATTCAAAATCAGAGAAGAGTTGGACCAGATCAAAAACAAGGATCTTGCTTGAAAGCCAAGACACCAAGAGTGTGTTTTACAGATGAAGATGCCAAATGTGTTTTACATACTATCCTACCTGAAAAATCACATTTGAAGAAAAGTTTCTGTATTTAAAAAAAAAAAATCTGAAAATCACTGGTCATATTGAGTCTTTTTCCCTGCAAAATAATCCTGGTATACGAAGAAATGAAATGTATGTTGTCTCTTAAACACGTAAGAAAAAAAGCCGTGTGAAATGAAAGTAGAATTACATTGAGAGAGCCTTCATACACAGAAGTAAAGCAATATGGAGCTACATCTTAAAAGGTTTAAGAAAATAAAAGTTTAAAAAAGAGGTTTAGGAATAAGGGGGAACCACAGGCAACTTTTTGCGTTAATTTAAGCACTTTATGGAGCACTGGTGGTTTAATGATAAGAAACTTAACTGCCAATGCAAAGGTACACTGTTCAAATCTACCGATTCCTCTGTGGCTGAAAGAGGGGCAAATCTCCAGTACAATTTACCACCTCTAAAAACTTGCTGGAGGGTCAGCAATCAGTCGAATCTTACTTAACATTACTTGAAAAGGTGCACTTGGTGGGGCAAAAGTCAGATCTGTTGTTCATAGGGAGACTACAAGTTGTAATCGACTCCATGGAACCTACCAACCACAAGGACTTCAAAGTTAAGCGACTTTTTTTTCCTTTCACTTTTTTTATATTTTTTAAAATAAGCGATTTTAAAAAAATGTTTTCTGTTTGGAAATAAATTTTGTCCACTACCACTGAAAACTGTGTTTAAATGCTCACATCTTCCATACCTGCTGGAACCAAATACAAATTGAGTTTGCTTGAATTTGTTCTCAAAAGGAATTGTCTGAATTTTTTTTTAAAAAAAAGGAATTGTCCTTGGGCTCAAATAACTTTTCATTTGAAAGTGGACTATGTATAAATTAAACTGGGGTATGGGAGGTGAGGGGAGAGATGAGGAAAAATAAAACAGCTTTGCTTTAAAAAACATTTTTACTTAACCAAGTTTTAATAAAGAAAATAACAGTGCCAATATTTCTGTCTGTGACTGCCTCCAACCCAGTTTACTAATGAAAATCAGAAACAGAAAAGAAATACCACACATTCATTTTTCTTGCCTTCTCCCTGATGTGGACACGAGCCTAATGGCTTGGTCTTTCTGTCAACCAGTTATATCAGCCAACCTGACAAAGGCTCCAAAACACGAATCCAGCCCGGTCCCACCCACAGCTTGAGAGCTGGCTGGGTGCCAACAACACACAGTGACGGCATCCCCAACACCCAGAAACAGAACCCCATCTTGTTAGCCCAGGAGGCTGACATTAATGATTTCATTTTGCAAAGGGGTCACAGCCAACGGCCAACTTTCCCAGTTACTAAAATGGAATTCTCTCATATGGCCACAAGATGCGCCTTCTTCCTCCAAGTTCTGACATTCAGTCCCCTCCTTGGAACTATAACTGCTGACACACATCTTGGAGGGCGCCCAGAGCAGGGGGACGAGTTCCAGCTGTAAGGAAAGACACCTTGGAGTTTATGCAGTTGCACTTCAGTTAACTTCTTTGAGCAGCTTAAGTATTACAACTTTTGCCCCATCTGCAACCGACAGAGGGACAATTAATAAAACGGGTGTGACTATGCTGATGCTACTAACACCCACCTATGCTGACAACAGGACAGGGCAGAACCCCTCCTCACCTCACAGAGCTCCGTCCAGGGAGACGGGAGCCAGGGACTGCACTCTGCATACTCACACGTGCATGTGTGCAGATGGAAACTAAAAAAATGGAGATTGGCATCTGTGTGTTTTAACGAAATAGCAAACATCTGTAAACAAGAAACCAACAGGCCTGCTCGCTCTCCATCCCAACTAGAAGACACTCCTTCACTTTGCCTCAACAGACTGCCTGCTGCCATGAAGTCAGATGTGACTCACCGTAACCCTGCAGGACAGAGCAGAACTGCCAAGGTCACAGTCTCTGTAAAGGCTTCTGAGGTTACAGTCTCTACAAATGCAGGCTGCCTCCTCTTTGGCCTGTGGAGCGGTTGGTAGACTCAAACCACCAAACTTTCCATTGACAGGTGAGTGTCTTAACCACTGTACCACCAAGGCTTATCCACAGTAAGGCGCCAGAAACCTCTTCCATCAAGTAGGTCCTGTCTTGGTCAATCCTCCTACAGGTTTCTAAGGCTGCACATGTTTACAGGAGACGACTGCCCACTTTTCTCCCAAGCAGCGGCTGGTGGATTCAACTGCTGACCTTTCCTTTTGGTCAACAGCCTGAAGCATTACCACAATAGGCCAGGGAGCCTTCTAGAACAGGCTAAGTACAAGTAAAAGGGAAGGGATGCACTAATCGTAGCACTTCCCCGCCGATTTCGGATCTTGGCAGAGCTCAGCTGAGGCCAATTTTGTTGTAACATCATGTTTCCTCCTAAAAGCGATTTCCCCAAACACACTGCAGATTTCTCAGTCATGCTTTATTGTAAGAGTCAGGCTTGTACACAGGACTGTCAGATTATTAGCGTGGTATAAACTGTCATGGACTGCCAGAAACTAAGAAATGAGTCTTAGAAGAAATACTATGTCAGTGATTCTCAGAACCAAAGACGGCAAGATTTCAACTTGCTTACTTAGGAGACATCAGGAAACAGGTATTGACAAACAAGCGGCATCATGGTTGGTAAAGCTGAGGGTCTATAAAACAAGGAAAGGCCCCCATGAGATGGACTGTCACAGCAGACACAACAACAAAGTCACACATCAATGACCAGGCAGATGGCACAGTACCAGGCAACATTCATCCTATTACACATAAGGTTGCCATGAGCCGCTGTCCACCATAAATCCAACAGAGAGTAAACACAAACTATCAACAGCAAAATGTAAGCTACAGACATGCAAAGTGCTCATGGCTGAACTAAAACAGCAAGAGTTGAAGTTCAAACTGTTGCACCAGGAACCAGGCACTACACACACTTAGTACATGGTGGTGCTTCCACAGAAAGAACTGACGAGAGGATGGGCCGTGGAGAGGGGTCATCACCCAGCCCTCTGAAGCTGTTCTTGTCCTTTATTAAAAGGACATTTGGGATCCCTGCCTCTCTTCTGCTTGGGCTCTCAGTGGCTCAGTCATAAAGAAGGCATGACTATGTTACATGACAGGTCATTTTCAATATACGCTTGTCCGTCCAATGATTGTGAGGATGACGCCGTAACGTTTCATTGTGTTCTATACAGAAGGTCACTATGAGTCGAAATTGGATCGATGGTGCTTACTTACAACATCATCGCTACATCAGCCACTGGCCAGCTGGCAAGTGGAAAGGCTGCTCACGAAACTAACAACCCACAGATGCACCTGCACCCAGCATGAACGGAAACACTAGACTCTGTGCTGTAACTCACCCAGCTCAATCCGTGGGCACATGGTCATCCTCTCTGCATTTCTGTCCACTGTGGTACAAGGCATTCTGGGTAGTCTGTGCTGGGCAGTGAACACAGATCCAAATTCTTGATGACTCAATCCAATGTCCATGAGCAACTGGACACTCAGTTAAGAACTCCATCCACTGCACAGTTTTATACTTGGGTTTTCAAATTATATAGGTGTCTTTTTGTTAAAAAAAAAAAGTTCTAACAATCAATACACGTTTATTACATGCCATAGTGAACACCCAGAGATGTATTTCCATTTTTTAAAAAAATACAGCTGCCTATCTGCTGCCTAAATTGCTGATAAAGCTCTAAGTGATTAAGGAAAAAAGAGAATTCTTTTGCTGTGATAATACACAGATCCGTGTATCTTTCCAATTGCCTTCAAGGTTGAAAGAAATGAGGTCTTGATGAGTACCAGCTAGCTATTAATTAGATTTAGTAGCAACAAAATATTACTTTTCAAGCACTTTAAAGAACTGTGAACAGCTACACACCACCACAGAATTTTTCTCTCTTTTTATTGTTTCCCTGACCCCCTGTTCGAAATCCTCTCCTCATTAAAAATGCCTCGATCTGAAACCAAATGAAAAGAACAGAAACAAGAGCTGACGGTAGATACAAGTAATTATTCTAAAACCCGCATTCATCTCCCAATTTTGAAGCTCATTTCATTTTGATTAGCTAAGAACACAGCTACTTTTAAAGAATAAACGTGAAATGATAATTCCTGTCCATGTAACCACAGCCATTTGACTAGGAAGAAAATGTGGACCACTCTCCTTTAAAAAAAAATCGCATTCGTTTTTATCTAGCTAATAAAGAACTCCAGATTCTTGAATTAGTACTTTTTTAGGGGTACCAAAAAGAAATTTTGAAGGTAGCATAGTCTGTGGCCTGTTACTTAGACTGCTGTCCAAAAGGACAATCATCTCCAATTGTTCGAATCTATCAGCAGCCCATTAGACTAATGAAGGGCGTTCATTTCACATTAATATTGACAGCTTGGAAACCTGATAGAGGGTCGTTATGAGTCAAAATTGACTCAACAGCAATGAGTGAGTAAAAAGAAATTCACTGTAGTGGGTTCTCACAGGAGCTCTGATGGTAAGCAGTTAAGTGCTTGACTGATGACCTAAAGGCTGGTGGTTCAAATACCAACTCTGGAGAAGAAACTATGTGGCAATCTCCTTCCTCAAGATTTACAGCTTTGCAAACCCTATGGGAAAGTTCTCCTCTGTCCTGTCTCTCATTGCCATCGAGTTGGTAAGACCCATAGCTGACCCTCCAGTAGGTTTACAGAGGCTATAAGTCACCCAGGAAAGAACTGTCCATCTTCTCCCATGGAGCTGGTGATGGATTTGAATAACCTGGCTTTGCACTCTGTCCTACAGGTTAGACAGACTCAACTCAATGGTAATAGACATACCAAGATCTTTCTTGAGACCTCAAAGATGTCTGTTCTGCAGGGAAGTGCAGGTGCCTGGGGTGCTGATGGGTAAATGTCACAAAGAAGGAATCAATGGAGTCCAGCCAAGTCACACTTGTCCTGGCTCAGGGCTCTTCAACAAGTGTCAACCTAAATATGCAGATGACACAACCCTGCTTGCTTAAAGTGAGGAACTGAAGTGCTTGCTGCAGAAGGTCAAAGAATACAGCCTCCTATATGGATTGGAGCTCAACATCAAGAAAACAAAGATTCTCACCACTGGGCCAATTGGCAGCATCAGTATGAATGATGAAGAGATTGAGATAGTTAACAGTTTTCTTTTGCTTGGCTTCATAATCAACACTCTTGGTAACAGCAGCCAGGAAATCAAGAGACGAACTGCATTGGGAAAGTCAGCTGTGAGGGACCTCTCAAGAGTACTGAAGAGCAACAACATCAGGCTGGAGACTTAAGGTGCGCTTGATCCTGGCTATAGTCTTTGAAATTACGTGCTACGCATCAGTGAGTTGGACAGTGAATAGGGTTGATAGAGAACTGATGCCTTTGAGCTGTGGTGCTGGAGAAGAGTGTTGAATATATCATGGACTGCTAAGAGAACAAACAGGTTTGTCCTGGAGAAGGTGAAGTCGGAATGCTCCTTGGAGTCAAGGATTCTGAAGCTTCGTCTGACATACTTTGGGCATGCTGCAAGGACGGACTGGTCCGTGGAGAGGGACATCATGTTTGGCAGAGTGGAGGGGCGACAAAGGAGAGGAAAACCTTCAATAAGATGGATCGATTCTGTGACTGGAGCGGTGGGAATAAGTGTGTTTGGGATGGCTAGGTTGGCATAGGATAGAACAGCGTTTAGAGCTCTTATATATAGGGTCTCTATGAGTAGCAAGTGACTCGATGGTACATAACAACAACAACAGGGGAATCTGGTCAATCACTGACTTTAATGCATGAAACCCCAGAGAAGGGTCCACGCTTCTAAGAATTCATGTGTCTAGTGGGCTCCCAGGTGATGCTGATGTTGTAGATCCAAGAAAGGCTCTTTGTCACTTGTGCTGCCTGACTTCCCTTCTCTTCCTGGTAAATCACCTTCAGTTTAGGCTCGTGGTCATCACAATCAGCTCAAAAACAAAGTCAAGGAAGCACCAGACCAGTGTTCTTAACTGGAACAAACCAGGCTTCTTCTTAGTAGGGCTGTTCTGCACGTGGGCTACATACTGCTGGGACTGGATAGGGCCAATCAGACTTCTAAGTGGAGGGAGGATGATGTTCAAAGAGGATGGGTAATAAAAGTTTACATGCTCGAAATACATTCCATCAATAATTGAAGTCTACTATAATTACTCCCAGGAAACTAATTTAAAATCACTTTGACTGACACAACTTGATGCAAACTGGCATGTTATAAAATCACTTCACTGTTGTTGTTGCTGTTAGGTGTCATCGAGTTAACTAGGACTTACTGTGACATTACGAACAGTCGATGTGAACCCTGCCCTCTCCTGTGCCATCCTCCTGATCTCTGTCATGCTCAAGTCCACTGTTAATGTAGCTGTATCAATCCCTCTCACTGAGGGGCTTCCTCGGTCTTTGACTCTCAACTTTTTCCAGCCTACTACCTTTTTCCAAGAACTGGCCTCTCCTGACAACGTGTCCAAATCTCACGATCCTTGCCCCTAAAGAGCACCCCGGTGGCAATTTCTCCAGGAAGAAGTTGGTAGCTGCCTCCTCCAGCACCACCATTCAAAAGCATGGATTCCTCTTACACTAGCACAGTATCAACCCCATAGAAAAGAAGATTTAGCTGGTTCCCGGCTGCCCCCCCCCCCAGTATTTCTCACTAAAGAAGCCTCAAAACTGTTTCTCCTCTCCATTTATGGCTAATCCATTAATTTGTTTATGCTCCCGCATTTACATGTCAGATTCTAAACCATTAGTGCTCTGAAGGCAACAATAGGTCTTATTTAGCCTTTCTCGTCTCAATGTCAAAAGTCAGTGGTTCAAACCCACCAGTTGTTCCCAGATAAAGATTCTGCTTCTGTAAAGATGTAAAGCCCCTGAAACCCTATGGGACAATTCTTCTCTGTCCAGTAGGGTTGCTGTAAGAATTAACTTGATAGTAGTGGGTTTGGTTTTGAGTTTGTTTATTTGTTTATTTGTTTGTTTGAGCTCAGCACCAAGCTCAGGAACTAGCACAAAGGAGAGGGGAGGGGGAAGCTCAAACAAACAAAAACTCAAAACCACCAAAAAATAAACCTGTCATCAAGTCAGTTTCTACTAACAGTGATACTATCATGTTTCAGAGGCTATAAATTGCACCGGAAGGAGCCTGCCCATCTTCCTCTCATGAGAATGCTGCCAGATTCAAATCTCTGGGGCTACACCGCCTCTGGGTTAACACAACTCATTATGGACTACACCACCTGAGCTCTCTCAGCACAGAGCAGAAGCTATCAGCACAGAGGAAGTGTCAGGCACTTCACATCCTTCGTCTTCTGGAATCTCTCTTTTAAGGAAGAATTTCCATGCATTCTAGTGACAGCTGAGCTTCAGATAACTTTGTCTGTTTATGTCTTTCCTGGACATGTCTAGAATTAAGATTCTACTCTCAATTCCAAAGCTCTGGTGAGGCAA
Source organism: Elephantulus edwardii (assembly GCF_000299155.1). Taxonomy (NCBI): domain Eukaryota; kingdom Metazoa; phylum Chordata; class Mammalia; order Macroscelidea; family Macroscelididae; genus Elephantulus; species Elephantulus edwardii. Next base: position 306,419 of record NW_006399882.1, on the reverse strand, counting down.
TCTGCAAGGAGATGCCCTCCTAACTCAAATCTCTCTGCTGGTTCAAATCCACCTGCAGGAGAAAGACAGCAATCTTCTCATGACATTTACAGTCTTTTGAAAACCCACTGAAGAGTTAGGTAGAAGTGGGTTCCAAGCTGATGGCAATGAGTATGAATACGACCCTCCCTTCCCACTCTACTAAGGCTGTTAAAGTGGCTTCGAGCTGACTCATTGGCCCCCTATGAACAACAGAGCTGAACCCTGCCCTGGCCTGTGCCGCCCTCAGATATGCTCAAGCACACCGTGCAGTCACTGTACCAATCCGTCTTGCTGAAGATCTTTTTTCTGATTCTCTGCCTTTCCCAGCAGGGTGTCCTTTCCCAAGAACTGATCCCTACCAACAACAGGCCTAAAGTGTGCTAAGTATTTCAGATTAGGAACATGATTTCAAGGTCACTGCCAAATTCCAAGTCCATCTTCTGCAGATTCTCTTGACTCCCCTGCACCCCTGATTGGCCTGACCTCTTCCAACAGCCTCTCCATCTACGGTTTCCCCACCACGGCCCTGGAGGTGGACGCCACTGGCCTCGCTTGCTAAAAAGGCAGCTTAACAACGAGGGAAGAACATCTTTACTCCCACTCTGTAACAAACAGAGGGCACAGAACTCATCACAGAGCCACTGACAGGGTGTGAGACATCGTCAGACTCATGTACACATGGCCTGCAAATAGCCCTGCCAGCCCACACTGGTGCACTTTCAACCTCTGGAAACAATAGACAAGGAAAGCAAAGTAAGAGAATATTCTGGGGAGACCTGAATGATGCCCTGAGGCATCCAGCCCCAGGAAGAGGGGAACACTGCCAAGATTCACCCAGAGGCTTCTCAGGAGAAAGATTAGGAAATCTGTTCCCTTAAATATTATTACAGCCAAGAGAACTCTATGAGGCAGACAGCACCCAACAACACCCTGACTTAGCAAGGGGTCCATGGGTAACAAAGCACTCAGCCTGTAAATAAAAGGTCAACAGTTCAAAGTCTCCCAGAGGGGCCTTGGAAGAAAAGCCCTTCTGAAAGGTCATGGCCATGACCACTCTGTGCAATAATGTTGTACTTTGCAATGCATGCCGTCCTCATGGTAGGATAAGCTTGATGGTAACTGGTCTGAACTGGTTTGATCGAGCAAGTCCAATTCTCTGCACTGACTCCAAACAAACATTTTGCACACACACACACAAAATAATGCATGAAACAAGCATAGATGGCTTGTTCCTTGCAATGACGGTTTAATACTGAAGGAAAAACAAGATTAGAAGTAACCTTAATGAACATGAGCACAAAAATAGCTAATTATCTCTGCTGCATATTTTAAAATATATATAGATATAATTTATTTTATTTTTGTTGTGCTGAGAATACAAAAATACACTCTGCAAAAACACCAATTTAATGATTTCCACATATACAATTCCGTAGCAATGATGACATTCTTTAAAAAAAAAAAAAGATCAGCCTCATAATCCTTTTCTGAGTTGTTCCACATTAACACAAACTGAATGTCTCCTAAACTTCTTATTTAATCTTTCGAGTTGCTGATGTCATTTTAATCCCATAGAGAGACCCTAAAAGAGCACACTGCTCAAAGCAGATAATCTTCACTGGGTGTTGTAGCAACTCTATGAACAACAGATCTGAACCCTGACCTGTCCTGGGCCATTTCGCATGTCCTACCTATGCTAACTCATTGTTGAAACCACTGTAGCAATCCGTCCCTCCTTTCTCTGACTTCCACCTTTCCCAACATCACGGCCTTTTCAAAGGACCGGTCCCTTCTGACAACACGCCCATAGTACGAGGCACGAAGTTCCATCACCCTTGCTTCTAAAGTCCTCCTTCTTCCAAAAGAGACTTGTTTGGTTTTGGCTCTATGGAATTTTCAGTACCCCTCACCAACACCACAATGTTGCTGTCAGGAGCTATCATGTCAATTCTGACCCACAGCAACCCTAGGACAACAGATCTAAACCCTACCTAGGTCTGTGCAATACCCCCCGTCTCCACTGCTCTGATGCCCATCTCTACAGGCACCATGTTGTATCTTGAGCGTCCTTCAACTTCAAGGGCTCATCTTCCAGCACTATTATCAGACAATGTTCCTCTGCGACACATAGGAGCCTGGGGGGCCTATTATTTCAGATTTTCAGCACATAGATAGGGAACTGACAGAAGTTCGAGCTGGATTTAGAAGAGGCAATGGCACCAGGAATATCACCGCTGATGTCAGATGGATCCTGGCTGAAAGTAAAGAATACCAGAAGAATGGCGATTTATACTTTCTTGATTACACAAAGGCATTTGACTCTGTGGACAGATTACGGCTAATTGTGAGAAGAATGGGAATCTCAGAGCACTTAATTGTATTCATGTGAAACCTAGACCAACAGGCTGCTACTGTGCAAACAGAGCAACGGAATGCTACAAGGTTAAAAATTAAGAAAGTGCATCTGGGTTGTATCCCTTCTCCACACCTATTCAATCTGTTTGCTGAGTAAATATTCAAGAAGCTGGACTGTATGAAGAAGAATGTGGCATCAGGACCAGAGAAAGACTCTCAATAACCTGTGTTATGCCAATGACACACCTTGCTTGCTGAAAGTGAGGATTTGAAGCCTTTGCTGCAGAAGATCAAAGAACACAGTCTTCAATATGGATTTCTCCTCAAGAAAACAAAAATTTTTACCACTATCCCTATAGGCAAAATCATAATCAATGGAGAAAAGATTGAAGATACCACAATTTAATCTTACTTGGACCCATAATCAACACCTTTGGTACCAGTAGTCAGGAAATCAGGAGACATATCACATTGGGAAAGTCTGCAATCAGGGACCTCTCTAAATCATTGAGGAGCAATGCTATCAATGTGAAGACTAAGGTGAACCTGATTCAGGTCACAATCTTTTCAATCACTTGCTATGCATCAGAGAGCTAAACGATGAATAAGAAGGAGAGAAGAATTGATGTCTTTGAGCTGTGGTTTTAGAAAAGAATACTGAATATCCCACGGACTGCCAAAAGAACAACTATGTCTTGGAGAAAGTGCAGCCAGCTTGCTCCTGGGAGGCTAAGATGACAAAGCTATGTCTCACATACCTTGGGCATGTTGCTAGGAGAGGCTATTTCTTGGAAAGGGACATCAAACTTGGAATGATGAGGGTTAATGAAAGAGATGACGACCCTCAACCAGATGGACTGACACAGTGACTATTGCGATGGGGTCAAGTGTGTCAGAAAGTGTAAGGACGGCATAGGTTAGGACAGGGTTCCGATCTGTTGGTCACTGATTCACTATGGGTCATACTCAATTCAACAGCACCTAACAACAACATTATTTCAGAAGTGGATGGCCAGTTCTGAGTTCTGCTTAGTCTTCTTCCCTAGTGTGAAAACTCTTCTGATGCCTACTGCAGGGTGACCCTGCTGGTGTTTAAAATTGAGCTGGCACAGCTCCCAGCATCAGGGCGACATGCAAGCCACCACAGGATGGCAAACCGAGAGACAAGTGGTAGAGTGGTAAGGCAAGAAGAGTCTACCAACCTTCTCCTCAGAAGCTCACACCTTGCTTTGGTGCGTCTCACTTTATTGTGCCACAGGTACTGCATTTTTTCACAAAATTGAAGGTCTGTGTCAACTCAGTATCAAGCAAGTCTGCCAATACCATTTTTCCAACAGCATATTCTTAGTTCATATCTCTGTGTCACATTTTGGTAGTTTTACAATATTTCAAACTGTCAAAATATGCACACTTACCAGACTCCTGTATAGAGTAAACATAACTTTTCTATGTTTTGGGAAGGCAAAAAAAAAAAATCTGAATTATTTGCTTTATTATATTTGCTCTATTGAAGTGGCCTGGGACAGAACTCTCATTATCTCCGAGAAATGCCTGTAGTAAATATTTTAAGGTGCAGGTCACAGCATTTCTTTAAAGATCACTTGACTCTGCCCTGTGGCTCAAAAGCAGCCACAAATAGGAACTACATAAAGAAATGAGCAAAGCTTCGTTCTGATAAAACTATGTCTAGACAGAGACATCTGACCGTATATAATTTTCACATGCCATGAAACACTGTTTTCCTTTTTTGTTTTTCCAACATTTTAAAAACTGTTAAAAAAAAAAAAAACAAACAAAAAAAACACCCAAAGCCCTCATTCTTAGTTATCAGAGAATATAGAAATGGGCAAAGAGTCAGATTTCATTCCAGGATGTAGCTTGTGTAGGGAGCCCTGGGGGGCAAGTGCTTCAAATCTTCACTTTCAGTAAGCAAGGTTGTGTCATCGGCATAACGCAGGTTACTGTGTTACTTATAATGTTAATAGAACTGTCAGCAGTTCAAATCCACCAGCTTCTGTGAGTGAGAAAGTATGGAAATCTCTCATCCCTTAAAGATTTACAGACCCTCCCAGAGAGCCTCTGAGAGTCAGAAGCAGGGCTCTCTGGTGGTATAGTAGGTAAGGGGCCACGCTACAAATCTGAACGCTCGAGAAAAGCCTGTTGTTGTTGTTATGTGCCGTCGAGTGTGGATCATAAAAAACTATGGCTGACTCTGAGAAGAATGGGAATCCCAGAACACTTGATCGTTCTAATGCAAAACCTATACTTGGACCAGGAGGCAGTCGTCAGAACAGAACAAGGGAACACTGCATGGTCATGGTTCAAAATTGGGAAGGGCGTACGCCAGGGATGCATCCTTTCTCCATACCTTTTCAACCTATATGCAGAACAGATTATCTGGGAGGCTGGGCTCTGTGAGGAGAAATGTGGGGTCAAGATTGGTGGAAAAGCCTGTAACAGAAGGAAATCCCAATCTTTCATGAAACAAGTTTTTCTGCTTTACAGAGAGCCGACTTTGCTGCTTGTTGCAGGTACCTCCACACTGAGCTGTATGAAGATGAGAGAACAGCTACTCATTTACCCATTAATTTATTCATCATGTGTACATATATAAATATCAGTTTATCATTTTCAATTCTCACTGAGGCAATGCATAACCTTAGTATAAGCATATCTGTAATTCAGAAAAAGATGCTTGCTAGGGGTACATATACAAACTCTCTCCATGCGAGAAGAGCCCATAATTACATAGCAAGCTCTCCACATCCTTCCTCAGAAGTGGGATTCATAAACTGCGAAGAATAAAGGATCAGATGATCACGAGCAAATGCCACACAAGCCAAACTGGTGGGGATTCTGCAAAATAAGAGGCCGGTCCTCCTTCAGAGTAAGAGTAGGAAAGAAAAACTGTTACAAACTTTACAAAGACTGAAGAGGCAGAGGAGGAGCACTGGTAGTTCATTGGTTATGCATTTGATTATCAGGCAAAAGGCCAGTGGTTTGAACCTGCTCGCCGCTTTCAGAGGAGAACGACTCGGCAGCTTGCTTCTAGAAATAGCCTTGGAAACCCAACCCCCCAGAGAAGTAGTTTAGGGGAAAGGGGTGAGCCAGGTGCCCTTGACCCACAGTAACCTCACGCTAACGGAGCAGCAGAACTGCTCCAGAATTGTCTCGGCCGTGGCTGCTGGAAGCACATCACCAGGCCTTTCTTCCAGGCGGCCTCTGCGTTAGTAGCAGGAAACTGAACCCATGGTGCTACCCCCTGGGACACTGAAGGCACAGAGCTGCAGCTCCCTCTCAAAATGCTCGGGAATTTTTAAAAAAGAAGGAAACGAAACCGCACCACACCACAACAAATGTACGCGGAGAGAAATAAAAAAGCAAACATGGGAAACTTAGTATTTGGTACGTCTGGGGAGAAGAGGACATATGCAGTCTTTGTACTATCTTTGCAACTTCTCTGTAAATCTGAAATTATTTCAAAACTGTAAAATCAAAGCAAAAAAGGACAAATGCTATCCCCAAGTTCTCTATTAAAAGCCCTCTTAATGGACACCATGATAATTTGCCTTATCTTTCTATTTTTCACAAAAATGTAAAGTGAGAAGTTGCATGCATTAGGACAATAAATAATCGTAATACCAAGGCTAAGACTGATATTATCCTGACTGCTGTATGCTATCAAGGAGAATATGACTCTTAGAGGGCCCTGCTGCAGGTTTTCAAAAGCTGTAAATCACATGAGAGGAGACTACTCATCTTTCTTCTGCAAAACAGCTGGTGGATTAGAACTGCCTGCCTTTGGATTGGCAGTGCAAGTCTTCACATATCAGGCCACCAGAGCTCCCTCAACACATCATGGGGGTCCTTAATCTCTGCCCTGTGTAAGACTTAAAGGATTCCACACACTTAGCACATCCCATAATAGTGGTTCCTTCAGGAGACCTTTCACGGACAACGTCACTGCCCACAGCACCCACTTTAGGGAGTCACAGCTGCACAGGAGTGGGCAGTAGGCTGGAATCAGGCAGGCAGACCTGGGTGATGCTGGGTCCTACAAACCATGGGGACTAACCTCGAGAGAAAGTGCTAGCCACTCTGAATCTTGATATCCTGCTGTTTCCCTACCATCACTAGTTAGAGAACTTAAGTGGATTCCATTGCAAGGGAAGAGAGGTAAATAAGACAAGCCCCCAGACAAATGCAATTCCCGGAAAAAAGGGGTGTCTTAGATGTTTCTTTCTATTACCGACATTCCCAAGAAAGGTGATCCAACAGAATGTTGTTGTTGTTGTTGTTGTTGTTATGTGCCGTCGAGTCGTTTGCGACTCATAGCGACCCTATGTACAACAGCCCTAAAACCGTGCTCTATCCTGTGCCAATCTCATTGCCTCTGACAAACCCATCCCGAGTACCCCAGTCACTGAATCAATCCTCCTTATAGAGGGTCTTCCCCTCCTGCGATATCCCTCCACTCTACCCAGCATGATGTCCCTCTCTAAAGACCTGTCTCTCCTTATAACATGTCCAAAGTATGTCAGACGAAGCCCCAGAATCCTTGCCTCCAAGGAGCAGCCTGGTTTAATCCTCTCTACGATGAATCTGTTTGTTTTCTTGGCAGTCCATGGTACATTCAATACTCTTCTCCAGCACCACAGCTCAAAGGCGTCAATTCTCCTTCTATCCTCCCTAGTCATTGTCCAACTCTCTGATGCATAACAAGTGATTGCAAAAACCATGGCCTATATCATCAGAATGTAGAAATTATAAAATAGTATCAGTAACATCACATCGGTTCTCCAAGTTCACAGAGTTTCTGAAGTGGAGGCTACTCCTGCTTCCACAGTTCTATGAACTTGGAGAAACAATGAAAGTTATACAAGTGTTCAGGTCTTTCATTCAGAGGGTTGCTATGAGTCGTCTATGATTCAACGGCACTTAACAACAACACATGCAACAAAATACTGCTAAAGACCATCCCAAAATAGTTAGACCAGTAGATTGGCAGGGAACTGCCAGAAGTTCAGACTGAGTTTAGAAGAGGTCGTAGCACCAAGGGTATCACTGCTGATGTCAGATGGATGTTGGCTGAAAGAAGAGAATGCCAGAAGAATGCCCATTTGTGTTTTATTGACGATGCAGATGCATTTGATTGTGTGGGTCATAGTCAACCTGGGCTAACACTGGGAAAAATGGAGAGGGTAAAGGCAGGCTGCTCCTTGGAGGCAAGGATTCTGAAGCTTCGTCTGATGTACTTTGGACATGTTGCAAGGCGGGATCAGTCCTTGAAGAAGGGTGTCATGCTTGGGAGGGTAGAAGGACAGTACAGGAGAGGGAGACCCTGGAGTAGATGGATTGATTCAGTCACTGGGGTAATGGGGGTAGGTGTGTCAGAGACAATAAGATTGGCAAGGGATAGAGCAGGGTTTAGGGCTATTGTACATAGAGTCACAGGTGACTCAATGGCACATAACAACAACATATGAAACCTATACTTTGACTAAAAGCTACTGTCCAAACAAAACAAGGGAACACTGCATGGTTTATAACTGGGAAAGGTGTGTGTCAGGGCTGTGTCTTTTCTACACACCTATTGTCATTATGCTGAGCAACTCATTCAAGAAGCTAGACTTTATGATGAAGATTGTGGCATCAAGATTGGAAGAAGACTTATCAACAACCTGCCTCATGAAAATATATGCCACAACCTTCCTTGCTGAAAGTCAGATGGACATGAAGGCTTGGTGCAGAAGATCAGAGGTTGTAGTCTTCAATAAGAATTATATCTCAATATCAAGGAAACAAATATCCTCACCACGGGGCCAAGAGGTAACATCATGATAAATAAAGACTGAAATTCTCAACAATTTTCTCCTGCTTAGATCCATAATCAACATCCCTGGTACCAACAGTCAGGAGACCTGAAGACATATAGCTTTGGGAAAGTCAGAGACCTCTCCAAAGTTCTGAAGAGCAATGATACTAGTTTAAAGATTTACATACATCTCATTTAAATCACTGTCTTTCCAATCACCTGCTAAGGATAACTGGAGAAGAATCGTTCCTTTTGAGTTGTGGTGTTGGAGAAGAGTGCCGAGTATCCTGTGGACTGACAAAGGAACAAACAGATGTTTCATGGAGAAAGCAAGACCAGAGTGTTCTTTGGAGGCAAGGATGATAAAGCAATGTCTCACTTGAGGCATACTGCTAGGAGAGGCTATTCCCTGGAAAAGGACATCATTCTTGGAAAGGCGGAGGGTCAGTGAAAGAGAGGAAGACTCTCAATGAGATGGGATGATACAGTGACTGCAGCAATGGGCTCAAGTGTGTCAGAGACGATGAGGATGGCACAGGACAGGGGTCAGATCTGTTGTTCATAGGGTCACCGTGAGTCGTACCTGACTCAAAGGCATTTAACGACGACAATATGACCCTACTGGTCTCATCCCTGTGGCCCATCCCTTGCAGGCAAATCAGCCTCTAGTAAAGAGTATTATGGACAAGACAACTTACAAACTGGCTTCAATTGCTCAGAAGAACAGGATCCTCCCTTGCATTTCCCATCAGTTAACTTGTGGCATGCGAGGCCACAAAGATCTAAAGCCAGCCTGTGGACCAGGACTGGGAAGGTGCTCGCTTGTTGCCATGCACCACAGGCCACTCCCTAAAGCCCTTATATGAAATGACAGGCTAATTGGCCCCCAGTGCCTCCATCATAAAGGGCTACTACAAGTGGTAGCGTAATTAGCAAGCTGCCGCTGCCCAGACAGCCACGAACTCCACCGGATCCTGGTTCCTTGCTCAACACTGTCCTTTCTGACCTTGAGTTTCACATCTTAAATATCTGGGGACAGAAAAGGTCTGCTCAATCAGAGAAATCTATCACCTAAGGAGAGCAATTAAAGTAGCAATTAATTCACTATCTACACGAGCAAAATAAGCAACAAAGAAAAAGGCGGGCGGGGGAACATTAAGCAAATAAGCAAGGCACAATTAATCATTTCCTTCTTCTCAACCATCCCGAAGCTTCAAGAACATGAGTTGCGGGTATCCAAACCCACAAGCAGCATCTTCATCTTCATGTTTTTCTGAGAGTTACTGGTTTGCTGGTGCTTCCCGGCAGCTATCAGTGCCCAGCCTCCATCTCACAAAGGGTCCTGGAAATTATTTTCAAACTTGAATCTTGTTGAAATGCAAACTCTGATTCTGCGAGTCTTGAGTGAGGCTGGGTTTCTGTGCTCCTAACAAACTCCTCCTTGGACACTTTTTGACAAAGCCCTCGCCCTTTGATTTCCAAAGATCCAGAGAACACAAAAAATCATTTCGAGTCCAACAATCCCAGCTCTAAGGAGACGATGCTGGTAGCAAGGCCTTCAATCAAAGCAGAACCTCATAGGTAAAGTCCAATGTTGAAAAATGAATGTGTTCTGGGCACTAGCCAGATAGAGTATTAAAACAACAAAACAATGAACTTTACTTGAAGTACAGAGCTCTGCTGGAAGCGGCTTGTCCTAGTAGTTAAAAACAAATGAAATTGCTTCTTATTGATTTTAATTTAGGTTGGAACACTTGTTGTCCAATAATGCCAGAGAGGAAGCTCTGTGCAGGGACAAGATATGATAAGAAAGATAGCTCTGGAGGCAAAGAGATGCTAGCTGACCTCAGGTCTATGAGTAGTTACAATGTGATAGACAGGATTAGGTGTGGACCAAATATATGGCCAGACACTTAGCATAGTATTCATCTCCCCCAAGGCTGCTTCCCACTGTGGGCTTTTTTTTTTAACACAGGCTTTAAATGTTGTTCCGTTTTACTACTTTCCTTACAGATCCTCAGGATTCTAATTTACAAATAAAATCAAGAGACACAGTTAAGGCTGAGTGTTATCAGCATGTCTCCTTGGAAAGAGCCCATCCCTGGTATCAAAATAAAAGTCTCAGCTGCCTGCAGATGAAAAGCTCGCAATGACTCAATGGAGGGGGGGAACCAAAGGAAGTCAAAAGAAACTGTTACTGAAAGGCTACTGTGTCCTTGGTGGTCAGAGGAGAAGATTCCTGAGCCTTTGCAAAACATCTTGTTACCCTGTTGCCTGCTCTTTGAAATATTTTCCAGTTAATGCTGGTGCTCTCTGATTGAAAATGTCTAAAATCAATTATTGATCAAAGTAGGCAGGAAAATAAACGTATTGGAGGCTGTGGGACCACTCACAGAATCCTATTAAGAGTGAAATAACCCAGCTTCTGAAAGGGCAAAGATCACAGCCACTCCAGGGACCAGAGAGCAGGGATTCAGACAGAGGAGGTGGTCTGTGCGGTACTTGGCTCAAGCCTCAAAGCCAGGAGAGAAGGTGTGCCCGTGGTGGTGGTGGTGGTGGTGGTGGTGGTGGTGGTGTTGGTGGTGGTGGTGGTGGGTGCCACTAAGTCAGGAGCGGACTCACAGCTGACCCTCCAGTGGGTTTTCAGAGGTAGTAAATCACACTGGAGGATACTGCCCCTTCGCCTACAGAGCAGCTGGTGGATTAGAACCATATGCCTTTTGGTTAGCAATACAACTCCTTACCATTAAGCCACCAGAGCTCCCATGTGCTAGGTAGTCTGGGTTATTTAACACCCTTAACTGTAGTGGTCAGAGGCCCCAGATCAGCAGGCTATCTCATCAGGACTGTGGAAAAGGAGGTAATATTTAAAGAATCACACTTGTGCCATCAACAACACACAGCAAAGGAATATTGCACAGGCAGAAATAACAGCAATAGGACAGTAACAATAATAACAACAACAACTATAACAAAAGCCAGGAGTGGCAACTCTATGAACTTTGATAAACGACAACAGTTATAAAAAAACTTCAGGTCTTGTTCATAGGGTCACTGAGTCGTGCTCAACTCCATGGCAAGCAACAATAACAACAATAACAAAAGCCATGTGCTGCTTGGGGTCAGTCCTTTCTGTGTATTCTCATTTATTGGTCTATCAGTTCTCCAAGGGATTGTCACCAAATACTAGGTGGGCCCATCAGAACCTAAAGATACAATTTAAGTTTATGACAAGGCAAAAAGCTTTCTCAGCCATCAAGACCACCTGGGCTCACTGTGCCGTATAAAACTCTCAACTGGCAACAGGTCCCGGTCCAAACGCCACCGCCAGGCACTGAAGGCCCAGCCACTGCATCCAAGCTTGGCTCTCCTGCCACACTCATTTCAGCAGCGTCCATCTGCAAGTTGAGTCAACAAAGGCTTTCTGCCATGAGGAAGCAGCTAAGATCCAAGGCAGAAGTGGGTGCCAGCCCCAGAACTGCAGGGCTTTGTCCTTGGAATCAGCCCATTCACCCACTGACTGACCACCTGTTATGGCTCCACTGCTTCTGCATGTTCAGAGCCCCTACTTCCTGTGCAAACACAAATACCAGCCAGGCTTTCAAAAGTTCTCAAGCACAGAGAGACCGAGCAAGGCATCACATTCTCTCTCTCCTTGTTCTCTTGATGGGCAACTCCTTCATCATTGTTATCTTCTGTCTCAGCTTTGTAACCTTATCTAATGTCCTCAGTTATCACACTGGTTTTTATTGTTGCTGTTCTTTGGAGCCACTGAGTTTACTTCCATTCACTACCACTACCCAACCATCCTGGGGGTTTTTCTTGACTGTAATCTTCACAGAAGCTTACATACAGGTCTTTCTCATATGCAGCTGCTAAATGGGATGGAACCACCAACCCCTGGACTACCAGCTGAGCTGTTAACCATCTGAGCCACCCAGGCTGCTTCTTTATATTTCTCGAGTCCCCAAACACCAATTAAAGTGCAATCTCCACTAACATTTGTCTCAGATATCCCACTTCCCTTGCAATGATAGGTATGTGAATTCTCCTTTACAATTAAAAACATAAGGTCCCACTAGGCCAGTAAGACACTCATTTCTGGATATGTAAATTAGAAAGGTAAGGTCTGGAGTCGACTGCCTCACTGATAAGTGAGCTGGGATGTCCTCCCCATCCCAGCACAGGGCTGTCTACATCTACTGGCAAAGGCTCCGTGCATTCAAACTACACAACTTGGTCATTATCTTTGTCATCTTTATTGGGTATAGATTATTCAAAACCCCAGCATGAGGCAAACCGTTTTAAAAAAAAAAAAAAAAAAAACAAACCCTGGCTGCTAACATAAAGGTTTGTGTTTGAGTCCATACAAAGGCTCCTCAGAAGAAAGGGCTGGCCATCTACTTCTAAGAAAAAAAAAAAACCAAAAATCAGTCACTGGAATTCTCCAGAGCTCAGTTCTACTCCGACATACGTGGAGTGGCTATGGGTCCGACTGACTCAATGGCAATTAGAGCTGTGTTATCCTGCAAGTCCCAACAGCAATAATCTCAATAAAAGATGTGGAGGCAATATAGACCACTAACATAACAAGACAACCACAGGTTCCCTGACTCTTTTTCACTTTGTTTCTATCACATTCTTGATGTAAGCACAAAACAAACATCAAACCAAAAGCTCCATGGCTGGGCTGAGCTCAGAAATGAAAAGCACAGAGTTAGCTTTCAAAACCAAGAGGAGAGGATGCTAGCAAACATGCCTGGTGGAATGAGAGCTTCGACTGTATGGGCAGCTGGCTCCCCTGACCTTCCTCCTCAAGCTTGAATCTGATTAGTTAGCATCTGGAACTAATTAACAGGTATGGCAAGAAGAAAAGAACAAAAAAAAAGGGGGGGGAAACACCCACCTAAAAACAAACTTTAGCAGCTTGCTCTCAAGGAATTGATGACTCACGATTTACAGATGCTCCCTGAGATAAGAACTGACTCAGAACATGGTGAGGTGGGATCACTGTTCAAATGCATCCCTCCCCCTTCAGCCTGCAGCCAGGCAGAAAAACTAGAAATCCACTCTGACTACCTGGCTATGGGTGAGTGCCAAAATGCACCAACTGAGTGGGCCAAGATTGATCACCTTCAAAAAAGAAGGGAAGACTGTGTTGTTTGGCATGTTCTCAGTCTTGTATAAGGTGTTCTAGTGATGCAGTGGTTTAATCTCTAAATGACTGGCAGTTCAAACCCACCAGCCTGTTCACAGGGAGGTGCTGTGGCACTCTGCTTCCATACAGCTTTGCAGCATGAGAAACCTTGTGGGGCAGTTCCACTCTGCCCTTTACAGTCACCATGAACCCAAGTCAACTCAATGGCAATGAGTGGGTCTTCTAAGACAGCAATGAAGAAAATTCAAGTGTTTTTTTCTCCAAGAAAAGACATTACTTCTCTGTAGCTAGCTGGAAACCTCCAGTACACACTACAAACCACACAGTGCCTTGCAAGCATGCCCTCTGCAGATACAACGTGTAATTATACCAACTACTCAAGGGTTTCTGAAGCCAAAATAAATAAATAACAGTCTTTAAATCCACTTTCTTTTTGGCCACAGGAATAAAAATAAGCTTCACCTGTAAGGTTTTGTCCTTACTTTTTATCAAGTTGCCTATCACTAAGTTTAAAATGCATTCTCTCATTTTATCAACCCAGGGTCAGAACACATGCAAAGATATGACCGTATTTTATGTACTTCAACAGTGGCCAAGAGCCACAAAATTAAGAAATCTGGCCGCGTGAGCTTTCAGTTCTCACATCCTACTCTTTTCGGTTTTCTTTTCATAACATAAATAACCATCAGTAAAGCAGCCAGAGTGCAATCCAATGAGTATATTCACAAAATGCATCATGTTAGGAAACAATGCAAATGACTAAAATTAAAGAGTCATAGCTAACTCACATAGTTTTTAACTGTCAGATTTTTAATTTTTTTTTTGTTGTTAGTGTGGTTAAAATACTGTATTTTCCGTAATGGAAACCATTCTGACTGTGATGGGGGGAGGAGGGGAAAGCCCTCTTTATCCAAGGTGGACACTGATATAATTAGTGGGATACATATGTCCCAAAAGGTCTTTGATGCGGGTCCAGAATAGACCTGTTCCTTCAGATTTATGCAGGTCTACAGGCACCCACTAGATGGCAGCATGCACTAAAAGTGGAGTACAACTATACCTCAATGTCAGAAAATCTAAAGGAGGAGCTGCAAAAGCATTAAATCTAAATAAGGCATTCTAGTCCCGAGAATGTGGCCCATACGATGCTCATAATAAGTGTGCACATCAATTGCAGTTTATTATCAAATGTGTTTATTGCTGTCACATTAGAAATGACTCACTCATAAGTGACCATGCAGTGGGTTTTCTAAGACTGTAAATCAAACAGGAGACTTCCCTTCTTTCTCCAATGGAGATGCTGGTGAACTGGAACCATAAGAGAGGTGCTCTCTCTGAGCCCACAGAACAACTATCTGAAGACCATGGCACCAGAGTTCCCTACTAACATGCTCTTAACACTAGAAAAATACCTGTAAAAGAACTAGCAGTAGAATTTCTGGATACCACTGTATATCAGTGAGCAAAATGTCTCCTCCTCCATTACTCTCAAGCAAGCTGAAGAAAGAGTTCTTTGAAAAGCCCAGACTTTACGGTGCAAACACTTGTATACAAGAGTTAGCAGGCTTGCCAGGACTCAAAAGGGCAAGCCCAACAAAGGTTCAGTGGGGGAGCTGTTAGTGACAGCAGAGCAGCCCTGGGTCGCAGGGGGCCCAAAGCTGGGTCATCATGGAAGGGAAGCGCTTCATCTTTTCCTGCAAAGCAAGCAGTAGGTGGCTTCCAGTTAGCAGCCAAGTGTTCTGACCACCGCACCACCATGGTCTCTGTACTACAGGTGATCACAAAACTCCTTGAAAAGGATTTCAGTTAATAACATGGCCAGGGAAATGCTCAAACATCACAGGGACAGTATAGTATGGAAGAAGACTACCCCTTTGAGTCACTCTGCTGGCTAGCTTTGCTAAAGAGGAAAGTCCTCAAGAATATCACATGCATCCTCTGGGATTCCAAGGTGAGCTCAGAGTGGGGCCTGGGCACCCTCCACTGTACCTTCATCACCATAATAACTTCAGACTTCGGCACCCTCCTGTACTCCTAGTCAAAGACTTTACAGCTGAAACCCTGATTCTTATCGCCAACTCCAAACAAAGTGTGTGCCCATCCTGCTAAACATTATCAAGGAAGGAGACATACCCATCAGGAACCTGGAAAATAGTCATACAGGGATGGGGTATCCCCATCCATCCCACTGTTCCCCTTTGTGTCAGCCACCAGCCCCATGACCTGGGTCAAAAGACCTGATCCATCAGGACCTGATGCCAGTAACCTTCAATCACTCATTTTCTTTCTATTTCCAAATTAAGTAGCAGCAGACTTGTGAACACAGAACAGAATATTAACTGTCCATTAAGAACCACCTAATCTGACACTGTTAAGAGAATGGGACCAAGAATGCTACTTGGATGAGATACCACCTGCAAGCCCACTGGCCCAAACTTAACAGCTGTGTCCAAATCTGGGCCATTGCTTAGACCTGGCATCAGGAAGATTGTAGTAAAATCTTGCCTATTAACTAGAATAGAATATTCAGTAGAATAAAATGCTAGGAAGGCAAGAGCAAGGGTCTGAGATACTATAAGGAGAAAGCTTCTAAACCCTCTTCCCACAGTACAGAGAGCCTGGGCCAGCTACTGCAATCTCTGAAGATCTCCACAGTGCTTTCTGCCTCTCAAATTCTGTGAACCGCTGAGCATGAGCTCAATCAGAATGCTCCAGATATCTGATACTGTCCCTGGATTTTCTCAAGTGTAGCCAACTAGCTGTTATCGAGCCGCTTTCAACTCAAGGCAACCCCAAGTGTGTCAGAGCAAAGCAGTCCTTCATACAGTTTTCAAAGGCTCGCTTTTCAGATGCAGATTGCCACACTTTTCTTGCGAGGTGCATCTGGGAAGATTCAAGCTGCCAACATGGCAGTTAGCAGCTGAGCACATTGTTTGCACAACGCAGAGATCCCCAGCAGGACTGGCTAGAGTCAAACACATTTTGAGCTGAAAAAAATAAAAAAAGAAAGTGTGGGGGGAGGCAAATGAATGCTGCCATTGTTGTTGTTGTTGTAGTAGTATATGCCTGTGACTCACAGTGACCTTATGACAGCTCTGACACCTGCCCTGACTTCAGCCAATCACATTGACTCCAACACACCTATCCCTATTGCCCCAGTTTCAGTGTCAATCCATCTCATCTGGGGTCTTCATTTCCTGCCCTGCCCTCAACCCTTCCAAACATGATGTCCTTCTTCAAGAAACAGTTCTTCCTGGCCACATGTCCAAAGTATGTGAGACAGATCTTCAAAATCCTTGCCTCCAAGGAGAAATTTGGTTTCACCCTCTCCAAGACAGACCTGTTTGTGAATGTAGACTTAAGTTTATGGGTGGCTGCTAGGGGTGAGAGGGAGAAGAAATGAGGGGTTCACAGCGATGGGGGGAAACACAGTGATTTAATGTAGAGTTGCACAGTTATAATTATTGTAATTGTCAGTGAGTTGCACACCTGTAAGAAAAGTTAAACTGCAAAAGTTGCGTGACAGACCTTTTACAATGATTTCGAAGGCAAAGCACAGTGGCCAAAGCTGCGGCTGTACAGCCAAACACCTCCTAAGATTGGGAGGTTTACAGTCATGGTTTCAAGAGAAGTTCCAGTTAATTGGCCTAATAGCTTGTTTAGTGTTTCTGTCCCGCCTCGTTTTGTAGTGCCTGGGGCCCTGAAAGCTTGAAAGTAGCCATCCAAGGTAAAACAATGGGTCTCTGTTTGCCTGGAGCCACAAAGGAGAGAACATCAGGGACAAGAGGAGGGAATGGAATGCATGGCTAATTGCCAGCGGAACAACTGCTTCCTTTGCAGAGAGACCAGAAGAACCAAATGCTCTAGGTCAAAAAGATTGTAGAAGAATCCTCATCAAGAGGGAGAAAGTGCCAGCAGGATTTTCAAATTCTTACAGACTGGAGACTTTCTGGAGCCAAAAAAGCTGGAGGAACCCCTGAATCTAGCCCCTTAGGCAATCTTTAAAACTTAAGACCAAAAATACAACCTAAAACTTCTCAAAACGTAAATTGAACTTGCCTAGTAAAAAACAAATATGCTCTGAGCATGATGCTTTTTTAAGGACTGTCTAGATGGAATGAAACAGACAACAACCGCTCTGAAGACTGCAGAGGAAGTCTCTGCTGTTGTCAAATGAGTGGATTTAACTCAGCAACCGGACAGACAAATGATCTTAATTTGCCCAGTCCTGCACCAGGTTCTCAATCTCCCACATGCAGTGGCCCAGGCCCACTGTCACAGTCACTGTGTCAATCTCACTGAGGGACTTCCTTTCTTTCTCTGATCCTCCACTTTCCCAGCATGCTGTCCTTTTCCAAGGACTGGTCTCCCCTGACCAGACACCAAAGTCTGAAAAGAGACCAAGTTTCACCATCCCCGCCTCTAAGGAGCACGCTGGTTGCACTTTCCTCCAAGGCAGACTAGCAGGAGGCCATAAACTGGTGTTAGGAGGGGAGGGGCAACCCAGCAAGTGCAGGTGAGAATGGTGGAACACTCTGAAGACTAAGAACCCCTCCAGCTTAACTGTGTGAGCAGAAAAGGTTGAACTGATAAATATTTTGTGGTGTGTATTTTCAACAACACTATCAACACGAAGTTGTGAAATAAGCATGCTGGTGTGTTTGCAACCTTCCACAGATCCCACAAAGCATCAGCCGCAGGACTCAGATTAGTCCTCCATTGAAGACGGAGAAATCAAAGCAGGGTACTTTATTAACTGCCCACTCAGCAGCTAGTAAAACAGCAACAATGGTGATTACAGTCTAGTGCTTCCCTTAAGCCAGGCCTGTGCCAAGGCTATGCCTTATATAGCTTACTTCATCTACGCCTCTAACACCCCTACTGCACAGAGAGAGACTACATGCCCCATTTCGCAGACCCAACTCACTATCCTCACACCCAGATTCCACTTGTGAGTTTAAAAAGAAAAAAGTCCGTTTCAAGAGATGCAACCCTCTCCTACAAAAGGACCCCCACCCCACCCCCCACTCATTACTGTAAAGTCAACCAAATCATAGCTGGTCCTCCAGTGAGTTTCAGATGCGGTGAATCAGAGGAGAAAAAGACTGCCTGTCTTTCTGGCTCAGAGCAGCTGGTGGATTCGAACTGCCAGAGAGGCACAGCCTTTGGCCTCTCAGGGCAACTCCCCATGGACTAGGCCACCTTGGAAACCCCCCAGGCCTATGTTATGAAGCGTAGGAAAGCAGGGGAAGTTTCTCTAGGAGGTGAGGCGAGGAGAGGTCACACATGATACTGAAGAGCAACAACACACGATGAAAATAACATACAATAACACACAGGGACCCGCAAGCGGGAGATCACGTGGAATGTTACATTTTCCAACAGTCAAATGAAAGCACAGGAAGAAATAGGTGAAATTAATTTCAACAAAACTCTCTACGCAAGCCGATACATCTAAAATACCCTTTCAAGACAAAAGGAAATTCAATGAGACTTTCACGTACCTTTGATTTGTTTTGTCATAAAATGTGTACTTATAAGCAAGCACCTCACTCAAATAAGCCACGGTCCAAGCACTCAATGCTAAATGGGTGAGCAGTTACCATACTGGACAGCACCACTCTTCCTCTACCGACATGAGAAGAGCCCTTCTGAGGGGTGAGATTCACAGAAAAGAAACATGAGATCATGTGACATCATTCACACCATCACTATATTGCCCTTAGGTGCCACAGAGTCCATTCCAATGTCCAGCAGCCACATAGGACCTAAAGAACTGCCTCCATAGGGTTTCCTAAGCTAGAAGACTTATGGGAGCAGAACCTCAGTTTTCTTCCCCCACAGTCATTCAGCTCAGGGACACTGGGTCCATTTCACCTCACAGGAACCCTCCATGGAGTTTCGAGGCTATAAAATGTTTACGGAAGGAAAATGGCCATCTTTCTCCTTTTGGCGTGGCAGGTGGATTTGAACTGTCAACCTTTCAGGTGGCAGTTAAGTTCTTAACAAGGGCTCCTTAGTGTATTACCAAACACAGAGCATTTATCCAATGGCAGCTTCATGAATGAATTCTTTCACCCTTCATTCCCATTCTCTAATTTGCTTATCAAAAGCAGCACTGATCAGAAGACCACTCAAATCTTGAGAAACAAATCACTCTACAGGCAGCAATGCATTTATTCGGAGTAAACACCAGATACATTACCAGGTATAAACAGCAGAGGAAAAGGATCCATTAAATCAGTCACAGTTTTAAAAGCTCCTGTCACCAAGCCCATACTTAGCACTTACTTAAATAGCTAAGAACTCAGAAAGGTGTCACTTTGGTACAGAAGCAGTCCTAGAAGAGCCTTAATCTGATGCAAAACCTCTGGGCTTTGAAGAAAGGAAAAATAAGCATCTAATTTTAGATCTTTAAACCTCCTCCATTAGTGATCTTCCCAATTAAAATATGATGTAACCCCCACCAAGAGATGGAAGTGAGTCAAATAAGAAATCAAATCCATGTCATAGAGGTACCTGTGCCCATGGTACCTGTCATCAATAGGCTGCCCCTTCAAGGCAGTTTTCAAAACATCTCTGCAGCTTAAAACTCACCTATGCAAAAGCAATTCTGTACTTAAAGGACAGAAATGTCCCTTGGGTGTGCCCATCTATTGTCTGTTTTTTCAAAGGTTGGTTAGTATGCTTTAGTATAGCATAGAGACGACATAAAAAATATTCTTCACTTCACTCTCTAGCTTACACTGGTAACGGATTCTAGGAACTAGTTCAGGTTTTAGCAGAGAAGAGCTCTCGGATGGATCAGCAAAGTCTGTCGTGAGTACAGACAAGGGGGAGATTGACTCAAATGCAAATCTCCAATCCCTGCATCTAAAAGCCAGGTAATACCAAAGATGAAGAAGCCAAACATGAACCAGAGGCTTTTATTTCCTGTCCCCTTCTATCTTAGTTATCTCATGTTCTTATAACAGAAATATCACAGGTGGATAACTTTAACAAAACAGAACACAAATTTATTTTCTCAGGAAAATTAGATGTCTGAATCCAGGCTATCAGTTCTAATGGGAAGGACCCCTCTCCCTGTGGGCTCCAGGGGAAACATCCCCTTCTCTTCTGAGCTTCTTCTCCTGCAAATCTTCATGTGACTTTGCATTGCTTTTCAGCCACCTCTGTTCTCTCACTTCCTTGTTTAATTTCTTTTATAGATTAAAAGAGATTGACTCAAGAACCACCCTATGCTAATCCTTCCTCATTAACATAATAGAGACAATTCATTCCCAAGTGGGATTCTAACCAGGGACATAAAGGTTAGGATTTACATCACATACTTTGGGAGGACACAGTTCAATCCCTAGCACTATCTACATGAACCTCGGGGACATGATGGGCCCCACATTAACAGACATATAAAACAAGGCGTATACATCCTACGCACACAGATAATTCAGTAATGAGAATGCCAAGAACAGCTGTAAACTTGTTCCTTCAAGCTAGGGGATGAGATGGAGAACTGAAATCTAACAGAATCTTTAGCAAAGTCTTGTCAAAAGAAAATGTTCCCAAGTAGCAACAGAGACAGTGGCAGGAAAGGGTCGTGATGAGTCGGAATCCACTCTACCAGCATTTGCTCTTGCTTTTTGCTTTTAGTACAAAAGGGTCGTGACAGCTCCCAGAAAGCTGGGGTCACATTCTGACGGCACCAGTGAGAGCTAACAGCCCTGTGCTGCCCCCGAGAGCCACCTCTCCTGCTCTTCACGAGGCTGAACATATCGACAGAGAACACACATATGCAAGCATTTCATTTCTTTTTTTAAAAAAATTAATAATATTAAAGAACATTTACAGAGATTTTGAATTTCCATTCATTCACTGTTGCACTTTTCTCCCTGTCTAGCCCTCCCCCCTGTTCCCCCACCCCCAGTTTGCTCCTCCCTTTGAAAAAGAAAAAGAAAAATTCTTTCTTTGGTACACAATCCCCCCGCACCCCTCTTACCACCCCAGGTACACTCCACTATGCACCCTTAATTCTGGACTCTTGTGATAACTATAATACCCTATCATATATCACTTTTAAATTATTCTCTGCCTCATCTGTTTCAATGCAGTATACATAATTTATCCAGTTTTTCTCAGTCTTACCCCAACCCTGATACCAGTCCCATTCTACAACAGTGGCACCATGCAGTAATTGTCCTTCTGTGACTGAGATCTTTCACTCAGCATAATGTCCTCCAGGGTTACTCATTTTGAATAATATTGCCTGAGTTCCTTGTTTTTCAATGCAGCATAGTATTCCACTGTGTGAATATGCCACAGCTTCTCTAGCCATTCATTTGTTGATGGGCACCTGGGTTGTTTCCAACTCCTTGCTATTGTGAACAAAGCTGCAATAAACATGGGTGTGCATATATCTGCTTGGATGTCAGTTATGGTCTCTTTGGGGTATATTCCCAGTAATGGAATTGCTGGGTAGAATGGTATCTCTATTTGCAACTTTTTGAGAAAGCACCACACCACTTTCCACAGTGGTTGCACCATTTTACACTCCCACCAATAGTGAATAAGGGTTCCAGTTTCTCCACAACCTCGCCAGCATTTGTTGCTTGCTGTTCTCTTAAATTTTGCTATTCTGACTGGGGTGAGATGATATCTCATAGTTGCTTTGATTTGCATCTCTCTTAGAGCTAGGGATTTTGAACATTTCTTCATGTGCTTGTTGGCCATATGAAAATGTATTCTTTGGTGAAGTGTCTGTTCATATTCTTTGCCATTTTTCATTTGGATTATTTACCTTTATCTTGTTGTGGTGAGCATTTCATTTCTTAAATTAATTCCAAACCAAATTTCATTTCTTAAATCTTGAAGAACGGCTATTACAGACAGAAACCATTTATAAGGCCCTGTGATCGGAGTTCCTGGGTGGCTGCTATTGTTGTTGTTATGTGCCATCGAGTCACCTGCGACTTATAGCCACCCTATGTACAATAGCGCTGAAGCCTGCCCTGTCCTGAGCCAGTCTCACTGACTCCAACACACCTATCACCATTGCCCTAGTCACTGTATCAACTCGATCTCATCTGGGGTCTTCCTCTCCTGCGCTGTCCCTCCACCCTTCCGAGCATTATGTCCTTCTCCAAGGATCGGTTTCTCCTGGCCACATGCCCAAAGTATGTGAGACAGAGCTTCAAAATCCTAGCCTCCAAGGAGAAACTTGGTTTCACCCTCTCCAAGACAGACCTATTTGTTTTCTTGGTGGTCCATGGTATATTCAAGACTCTTCTGCAGCACCACAACTCGAAGGCATTAATTCTTCTTCTATCATCCTTAGTCATTATCCAGTTCTCTGATGAATAGCAAGTGGTTAAAGGGAGGGGCTAGGAGATTTGGTCTAATGTACTTCTGAGGAAAAGGAACCCGATTCTGAAAAAGAGCCCCTGAAGCAAGATGGGGCAGAATTCAACTCTGACACCCACAGCATCATCATGACTTGGATCAACCCAGTGGCAATTGGTTTTGTAGTGTCCCTGACACTCTCCTACTGCTCTGTGCACATGACCTCATCTAATCCTCACTAAAAAGGAAAAGGGGGGCGGGGGGGCAACAACAAACCACCAACCACCATCAAATACATTTTGATGCACAGTGGCCAGACAGGACAAACTCCAACTACCCCTGTAGTTTTTTTAGACTCTAAATCTTTATGAAAGCAGACTGCCACATCTTTTTGCCCCCTGGCATGACTGGTGGGTTTGACCCTCCAACCCTGTGGTCAGAACAAAGTGAAGGAGGGGTTTTTTTTAGCCACTACATTATCCAAGTTCCTCACTCCTCACACCAAATCCAACCAACTGCCATTCAATTGATTGTGACCCGTGGCAACCCTACAGGACAGAGTAGAACTGCCTTGAGGGTTTCCAAGGCACTGACTGTATCCTTACAAACAGTGGAGAGGGTGCAGCCAGAGTGCTCTTTGGAGGCAAGAATGATGAGGCTTCCCCTCACATACTTTGAATATGTTGCTAGGGGGGACTATTCCTTGGGGAAGGACATGATGCTGGGAATGGAGGGTCAGAAAAGGAGAGGAAGACCCTCAAATCGGTGGATTGACACAATGACTGCTGCAATGGGCTCTTGTGTGTCAGGAACTGTGAGAATGGCGCAGGATAGAACAGGGTTCAAATCTTTTCTTCACAGGTCGTTCTGAGTTGTGCTTGACTTGACATCACCACCAACAACCGTTATCTTTACAAAAATATATAACAGCTGCAGGTTCAAACCAACGTTCTGGTCGGCAGCCAAGGGTTTTAACCACTGCACCACCCTTATGGCTTCTAATCTTCGCAGGGGCTCTAGAATTTGGAACGTTAACTATCACAGATGAGGAAGCAGTGAAGTTAGAGGCCACGTTAGTGAATGATAGAGCTGGGATTCAAACCAGCACCCGTCAGATGCAAAAAGTGTGTGTTTACTGAATCCTACTTGAGCAGAATGCACTTGTCTCGGGCCTCAGTCCCTCCAAGTCCTGGGCCTGAAGGTCCTAGGACTGACACTGACTCTGAGTCACTCCTCAGCCTCCTTTGTTTATCTGGTCAGAGTGTTTACGTTTCTCCCAGATTCCCCAGAAACCACTCTGCCCTTCACTTGGCATCCCAGGCAAAAGGCAGAAACCTCAAGACTAGGCAGCCCTCTCACATCCGATCTGACGCTTCAACAGCAAAAGGAGACGTTGGCCCTTTTAAAAGCATATCCTAAAACGTGTGCAGGAAGAACTCTAATGCACCCACTCTATTACAAGAAAAATAATTTCAGCAGCTTTTTGCCAAATTGACCAATTGAGAAAATGAGGGGCTGATGCCTGAAATGGTCCAGACCTCCCTGCACCCTCCACTCATGGCCCTTGCACACATGTCAGCAAGGAGGAAATGACGGGTTTTAGAAAACAGCTGGCTGCAAGGAGAATGAAACAGGGCAGGCAGTGGCTAGCAACGTGTTCTAGAAAACACAGCTTCAGCTAAGCACCACATTAGAATCACCATGTTACACCTGTCTAATTAAGCAAATTACAAGGCACTCAAATTAAGAGCTGTCATCCAAACCCCTTGACCTTGAGTGGGCAGAATAAAACCTTCAGGAACAGACTACAAATACCCCATCCAGATTCCAAGGCTGTAAATTTAACGGGAGCAAACTGTCCCATTTTGCCTCACAGTTCAAACTACAGACCTTTGGGTAATTGCTTCACACTTAACACACTACACCACCAGGTCTCCTTAGTAGCTGCTATACAGGCAAAAGTGGTCAGTTTAAACTAGTCCCTCTACAAGACCAACTTCGCTGCCCAAAGCTTTCAGATCACTCTTCCGTCCGCATCCACCTCCATTCTGCACAGCAAACACATTCAAGCTCTGCTGACGTCTTCACACTTTGTGTTTCTGTTTCTAGAATGCAAAAATGAAGAGTGCCTACATCTCTATTACAGTCCATTGGGCTGTGCCTGGTTATTAATCAAGAGGTTAGCAGTTCAAGTCCAAAGAGAGGTACCTCAAAGAAACACCAGGTTTAAGAAAAAAGCTACTGCTGGAAACCTAGAGAATTCTACTCTGCCACAAATGAGGTCAGCAAGTTGGGACTGACCGGACAGCTACTGGGCTTACATCATCCTTAAAGCCAAGGCTGCATCTGATCCAATGACCCACCAGGTTCACAGAATGTAGCCCAAACTATTCCACAAAACGCACGGGAAGGGGCAGGAGCTTTGTTATCACTGCCAAAGTCAAAAACGTAAGACAAGACACTTAACCTCTAATTAAGAGTCCATACTGTTTTCAGCCATAGAGATCTTGGGTGGCTTCAGCAAGAAAAGGTAAAAATTCAGCTGTTGCTTTTTTATCAACACATGATGGTATATGAATTCTCTAACAGAAAATGCTAGCAACTTTGATTATCTTATCACTTAATAAGATGCAATATACAAATGTGAGATTTTCTGAAACAATGCTGGCACAGTGTTTACAGCCCACTGCTGTTAGCAACAGGGTAGCAGTGGGAACGCACTAGCTGCTCTGCAAGAGGAAGTTGGTGGTGTAAATGTTTGCTTCCTGGGAAACCCTCCAAGCAGTTCTACTCTGTCCTATAGGGTCACTATGAAGCGGGACAAAGCAACAGCAATGGGGTTAACTCCTTTGGTCTATATATAATCATATAAAAATGCTGTAAGATGTCTTGCCACCTGTTTGGAAAGGTTTATCTTACTCATTCTACCACCACCTAGACAGAGAATATATAGCAAACAGTAAGAATGTAGTCCTGCCTACAAAGAGCTTGTAGTCAAATGAAGTCATGTTAATTCATGTAAATGCACCACATATTACAATGCTCATCTGATAAGTAAGAACTGAAATGAAGAATGACCCTACTCCCACCTATTGGCTCATGCCAAAGGCTGGCCACAGCACGCAAGCCAAAGTTCAGGTGTTGTATGTTGCTGGAAAAATTAAGATATGCACTATTTTATTTTCATCATTTACTAGAAATTCACACATGGGAATAATACATAATTAGAGACTAGGCTTGTTAAGAAGGGAAGTAAGATCTCTGGCAAATGCAAAATCATTGTCATTGAGTTGATTCAGTAATAGGGCGGTGCAGACCTGCTCACAGGGCCGTAAACCAGGATGGAAGCAGACTCCTGTACATTCCTCTTGTGGAGTGGCTGGTGGTCTGTACCACCAACCTTCTGATCAGCAGGCGAATTATTTGACCACTTCACCAGCAGAGCTCCTAAAGGCCTCATTAACATGACACCTCCGATGTGATGTTCATTTACTCAACATCCTGTCCTTTGCCAGAGGTTTCCCATCTCCCCTATCCCGCCTCACAGCATCATCTCTTTGGGTGGTTTGATAACAAAATTATAAGGAAACAGACATTTAGGTCAAAT
>NW_006399882.1:266101-279948 GCF_000299155.1 Elephantulus edwardii | reverse complement strand
TTTCTTGAACAAATCAACAGCAGTTTAGATCAGACGTCAAAACGTTCATGTGAAACATCCAAATAAAAGGTCATCTGCTGAGACCAAAACGAGCTCAGTCAGGATAGCTTAGCTTCCAGCTCCCCGGGTCACAAAACAAAACCACATGTCAGCCAAAGAAACGTGTGTGTATATACAACACACAGACACACTTATATACACTCAGCACCGCGAACACAATGCCTGAACAAAGGAAGGGGGATAAAATATCAATCCCTCAGGTAGAAATCACCTACACACCATGGCAAACACCCCAGGGAGCAGCTGAATGTTGTAAATAACCACTGCGGGCCAGGTGTGTGCCCAACCTCCAGGGGCAGCCACTACCTAACTCCAGTTTACTGTTATTACCGAGAAAACAGATCCTAAGGTGCTATATCTTCCAATTTTCCAAGAGTAATCCAGACCTTAGGAAGAAGCTATCTAGCAAGGTCAAAACTTGTCTAAAGCTTGTCTTTTCGGTTCCTGCTGTGTCTTCAGCACAGAGAAAAGTACCTGATACACTGTTTTGAATCAACACCAGTAGCTGTGGAGTCTAATCACTATGTGTCTGCATAAAACAGCTCTATAGGATGTCCAATGGGGAATTTTCAGGTGTTAGCCAGTCCTTTTCCTGGACCTCCAAGTGAACATCCAACCTTCTTACTTAACACCAGCTGACCAGCCAAGGATGTCAAAATAATTTTTACCCCAAGGGTCTCTGATAAATCACAAGTACTCAGAAATCTCTTGATGGCATACTCTAGTTCTGTAGTTGTTGTTGTTAGGTGCCATCAAATCAACTATGACCCATAACTCTATGAACTACAGACCTGAACCTCTCCTGTGCCCTCATCACGTTCTCTGACATGATCAAGCCCGTTGTGACGGTCACTGTGTCAATTCACCTCGTTCAGGGTCTTCCCCTCTCTCCCTCTCTCTCTCATTCTGATCCTCCACTTTTCCAGCATGATGTCTTTTTCCAAGGATGAGTCTCCTCTTGAAAACATGTCCAAAGGACATCAGACAAAGTTTCACTCTCCTCCAAGGAGTACCCTGGCTGTATTTCCTCCAAGACAGGCTTATTTGTTCTTTTAGCAATCCACAGAATATTCATTATTCTCCAATACCATAACTAAAAGGTGTCTAGTGTTTGGTCATCCTTATTCCCTGTCCAACTTTCAGATGAATTAGCAAGTAACTGAAAAGATCACAGCTCTAATCAGACACACCTTAGTCTTTAAATGGATATCCTTGCTCATTAACACTCCGGAGAGCTTCTTGACAGCAGATTTTGCCCAAGCCAGCATCTTCTGATTTCTTGACTGCTGTTACCCTGCAGGTTGATTGTGTAGCCAAGTAAAAGGAAATCTTGGACAACTCCAACAATTTCCCATCTATCATGGTGTTGACTATTGATCTAGTCATGAGGGTTTTGTTTTCAATTCTTTTTTTCTCTTTTAAACATATTAAAGTAACACAGAGCTGGCCACATGTCCCCTGCAGCACACCAGGTACTCAAAGGACTGTGTTTTATTCATTTTTAAGAAAGAAACAAACTCCAGAACTGGTTTGGTCTTCTGTCTTTAGACTAGGACTCCCACCACCACGAACCCAAACATCAATGACATTAATTCAAAACTCAAACTCATTGCCTTCAAGTCAGAACCAGCTCATAGCTGACCCTCCAGCACGTTTTCAGAAGCTGTATATCACAAAGCAGGAGACTGCCCAGCTTTTCCCCAGGAGCAGCTGGGTTGATTTGAACTACCTGCCTTTGGGTTGGCAGCCCAATTTCTTATCCAGTAAGCCAACAGAGCTTTAAAGGTCAATTCCGGGCACAAATAAATCTCTAGTTTTTACCTGGATTCCAGGAGAAATGTGTAAAAACAAAAAATAGCTTGCAGGCATTCCATTAACCAAGATCCACTCACCATCTTGCTTGCTACTCCCTCAGGACCATTCTGTGGAAAGGGGAGAGAGATAAGCAAAGGGTTCTGAGACAGAGCCTCAGGAAGCAAACTCTCTGAGGAGAACGTTAACAGTAAATGCATCTCGAAAAGCACATCACTAATTTGCACCAGGCATTTGACTTGCAGATTATGAAAAGGCCATAGACTCCCCAAATGCCCTGTCAGGAACCAACAATCTCTTGAATTAGTAAGGAGGAGGAAAACAGCCCCAAAGAAATTGACAAAATTTTGATCAAGATTCCACAGTTGATGTCTCCCCAGCATGCATTCTAAACTACAGAGGATATTTCCAGTGCCCAGACCATTTGCTATGTATAACTCCCCAAAACTTTTTCTTGAAGCTAAGTAAATCAGAGTCCACACATAAATGATATATGAGATAATAATATCATATTATTATAGTATTATTACATATTATTATATTTAAGGCCCCAAGCAAAATTTCTTAAGTTGCAAAGCAAATCAATTTAGATTACTTTGTAGAGTTATAAAAAAAACAACCCAAAAGAAATTCAACTACCTATCATCACCACCAAACTCAAGACTATATTCACAGTTATTATCAGCTTACTCAGAAGCAAAAGTAATTTGTTGAAAGGTCATCTCTTCAACGCAACCAAATAAAATCCTATACTAATTGCATTACTTCCTCATTTAATTGTAGCAAATACACAAAGACATCTTTATTTCCACACAGTGTTTATGGTACTTGTTTATATGGGGAAAAGCACTGTTGCTGATATACCATCACTTTGGAACCAATTCACAGCTGACCCTTCCGGCGGGTTTTCAGAGGCCACAAATCACACAGGAGACTGTCCATCTTTCTCCCACAGAAGAACCAGAGGATTCGAACCCATGTGCTTCTGAGTTGGCAGCACAACTTTTAACGACTAAGTCTTTAACTGTGCCAACCGGGGGAGGGAAAAAAAACAACAAAAAAACCCCACCAGAGTTTCTATACAGTCTTCAAACAGTAACGGATCTGAAAGTCAAAATCCTAGCTATGAGAAGCACATTAAAGGCACCCCTGCTTATTCCCCAGCTGATCTTGGATTTCACCCAAACCTATGGATAACTGGATAACCAAGGTTCTTAATTATAGGGAGAAATAAAAGTATGTAAGATATTTTGTAGAGAACCTGGACCACAGTAAAACTGTGCTGAGGCTGCGCGACTATAACCACTGTTCCCATTTTAGAGATTAAAAACTCAAGGCTCGTTTGCCCAAAAGATTACTGCTACAATGGACCAAGAACTTCAGTCTGTGCCCCCAAAGTTCTGATGGGTTCCAGAGCAAAAAAGGGATGGGGGGGATCTTCAAGGGTCCCCAAACCACTGAAACTCACTTCCACAAGATGAGGGCTCACTTGCCATTTTCCTTCATGCCTTCATCAGCCTCCACGCTCCAGGAATGAAAACACCTCAGGAAAGTGCAGCGGGGGAAGGGGGGCGGTCAGAGAGTGAAGGAATGGTAAAATAATTTCCTCATAACCACCGTTTTGAAAAGGACTCATTTGACAATTCCTGACCAACTTCAGTTTTAAAAAGACAATGACATTTCCTCACAAATCTAGACTACACTTTTTGTGGCAAATGTTTTTGTAAAAGGAATCCTGGAAGCATAGACGGTTATGTGTTGGGCTGCTAACAGAAAAGTTAGTGGTTCGAATCCACCACTCCTTGGGAACAAGAGGGGTAGTCACTTCTCACAAAGATTTGTGGGCTTTGGAAATTTGATGGGCTGTCACTATGAGTCAAAACCAACTCGCTGGCTAATTTGTCTCCTATTGAAATGATTCCAAAGTCACTCGTTTGTCTGCTTTAAGTACATGGAGAATGTGGCGGGGAGAATGAGAACTCTAAAGACTTCTCTGATGCCTAAAAGTGATTTGAATTCCTCAAAAGTATACCCACTCATATCAATCAACACCCTGTTTCCTTCTCGTTAGAAAAATAGTATCACAAACCCCAAAATAAAACCACTTGTCCTATTTTCTTACATGGACGTGTTACATATTCCATGAACTGTACTTTCACTTCTTCTTTTAAGTTGCTAGATTTCAGCGGCCAACTGTGTCACTTTGTTACACCCAAAAATAGTTAAGCACAGTAGCTTAAAATCGCATTTTGTTGTTAGCCAGAAAATCATCATGCTGCTTTTAGTTTGCAATAAAACTCATTAAGAGGACAGGAGAAAAAAAAATTAAAAATAAAAAAAGAGGGCAGGAGCTGTGCATGGTGCCTGGGCCTTGCCTCACACGCTCTCTAGGTCTGGATCCATAAAGACATGAAGGTAAGGACAGAGACGTGTTCAAATGTCCTGCCAGTGGCAAAGCAAAACAAGCTCTCAAATACTATCATTTCTCACCATTTAAAAAAAAATTCATTGTTCAGCAGAAACTGACTCACAGCTGACCTCCTATTGGGTTTCCAAGGCTGTAAAATCCCACAGGAAATTCCTCACCTTTTTCCTGATGGTGGTGGTTGGTACATGCCATCTAGTCAGAACCAACGCATAGCTGACCCTACAAGAGAGGGAGTAAGAGAACAGGGAGGCCATTGCCCAAATTGCCCATCTTTCTCCAGAGGAGACGGAGAGAATTCAAACTGGAGAGCTTGGATTAGCAGCTCATCTCCCTAGAGACTAGGCCGTCAAATTACCATCTCCAGCAGCAACAGTAACATACAGGCCTTATTCCTCTCAGTTACCACAAAGCCCAAAAGGCCAAAGAAGTACCTCAAGGACCAGGGCTAAGCAAATCTTTCTACACAGGAAATCTGAAGACTCGCATACACAGACAGGAAACATTTCTCCCCATTTTAAACTGAGAAAGCAGAGATTTTCTTTGTTGGGTGGGAAAGAGGTGCCTCTGACCTCATGGAATTTTTTTCATTAAATCTCAAAGCACAACTAGGCTAATTTTATATGAGACATCTACACGCCAGTTCTTACTCCCCACCATCTCCAATAGCACGGTCAACTATAAAAACCATCATTCATGTTTACAGAATTTTTTTAAAAACTTTTATTTTGTTTTTATGTATAGCTGTCCTTTTCGGGCTTCTTTTTTTCTTCTCATATTCTCCTACTCAAATGTCTTTAAAATGTGTAACAGTAAAGGGAGCTCTAGTGGCCTAGTGATAAGGAATTGTGCTGCAATCCCTAAAATATGTAAGTAATAGTTAGTTCATCAAGCTAATTACCATAAATATTCCTGAATCCTCTACATGTATACTCATTCTGTTTACAGGTATCCACATACAAGCCTCATACAAAGTCCCCCAGGAGTGAGGGTGCCATCACTACACATTTCACAGAGGTCTAGAGGTACAGAGAAGTAACTTGTCCAAGACTGCCCAGCTAATAAATAACAGAAGCTGTCTCATGCCAGAGGCTATCTTACTTACTTTGTTACATAACCTGTTCATTAACTATGCAGCTTAGAATGACAATTCAAAGCATTAACAAGTCCAAGGCTATTGAAAGGGAGCCCTGGTGGCTTAGTGGATAAGGAGCTGTGCTGCCAACCCAAAGGCAAGCAGTTCAAATCCACCAGTTGTTCTGCAGGAGACAGATGAACACTCTCCCTCCACCATATAATTTATAAAAATCTATTGGAGGGTCAGCTATGAGTTGGTTCCAACTTATCCTCAACTAACAAGAGGACAGAAATATTGCTACATGCTTGCAAAAATAGTACAGTGATTCTCACCCAAAAAAAATTTTCCTTATGTGAAAGTTGGTCCCATTCTAGTTCAAGTGTAACAGTAACACCATCAAGTTAAATGAGGAGGGCTTTGAAAAGGAAAAAGTGAGTACAATTGTCATCTGTTTAACAAACTGTTAACCCTCCACTTAACCCAAAAATCCTTCCTTCAAATATTTTGTTCTCAGTAGTCATGATACTCAAGTGTGGTGGTGGTGGTGTTATGTGCCATCGAGTCACCTGCGACTCATAATGACCCTGTGTACAACAGCCCTAAACCCTGCTCTATGCTCAGGTGTCTCTGACACACCTACTCCCATTACCCCAGTCACTAAGCCAATCCATCTCATCAAGGATCTTCCTCTCTTGCTCTGTCCCTCCACCCTCCAAAGCATAATAGCCCTCTCTAAAGACAGGTCCCACCTTATAATATGGCCAAAGTGTGTCAGAGGGAGCTTCAGAATCCCTGCCTCCAAGGAGCAGCCTAGCCTCACTCTCTCCAAGACAGACCTATTTGTTCCTTTAGCAGTCCAAGAATAAAAAGTGCCTGTATGAAAAAAACCCTTTTCCATCAAGTGGAATGTGACTCGCAGCAACTCTTCCAGGCAAAGCAGAACTGCCCCAGGGGTTTCCCAAGGCTGGAAATCTGTACCCAGACAGACATCTTGCTCCTGAAGAACTTCTGATGGATTTGAACAACTGACCTTTCACTTCCCAGCACTGTAACCACAGCTTATCATGCCTGTACTTTTTTAAAAACCCAAACAAAGTATCACCTGTCCTTCGCTGCTACTCTCATCAACCCCCCATCTGATTTCTAAGGTGGACCCTCCCCACAACAGAACCGCTGGGAGGTTTGAAAGCAGATGGTTCCCTGCACACAGCCTCCTACACTGCCAGGACTACTCTGTGTCTATATGAATCTGACAACTCAGCTCATGTAATTTACGTAATTTTCCATTAAAATACCAAATATGCTGCTGTCAGTAATACGAGGTTAAATGGACCCTCCAACTGCCAGCGTCCTAACAGGACAATCACACAAAGCACTCTAGCTACTTAAACAGATCTTGCACAGCCATCAATTAAATACCTCATAATCCTCTCAGAGTAACCACCAGTTTAATCTGTTACACATTTCAACCGCCTACAGATTTTCTTCAAGCAAAAATCACCTATATACTGTATCAATTAAAAAGAAAAAAAAATCACCACATCAAACCACACCTTAACAATTCTGTGGTGCTAGAAGAGACCTGGGGACTGGATCTCCACGAAGTTGCAGATCCAACCCTAAAAGGCCAAGCCTCTCTGGCGAAATCACCAGGCGCTCCTCTGGAGAAAGATGCACCATCTCCTCCCAAGCATTTACAGCTCACTGGACTCAGTTACACATCAGTTCTGTCTGACAGCAAGGAAGCGTGTTCTTAAAAATCCAAGAGGAAAGGGAACTGTGGAGGTGGGGGGGAAACGCAGCTTTCCCCCCCCCTTCAGCGACTGGTTGTTATTACATCATCACAGAAATACTAATTCTTTAAAAATCAAAACAGAGTTAATAATGGATCTCTTTAGAGACAAGAATGTGGTGTGTTAAGTGCACGAATCTTGCCATAGTGCTGGCTTGGGCTCAATTCTTTGCAAGTATGAAGGTTATGCCCATTTCTTAGGAAGGAAAACCAAGGTCTGCAATTACTTGAACATTTGGCAAATATTTACAGAGTGTCTAACATACGCCTGGGTCCCCAGATGGCATCATCAGTTTGCATTCACCAGTAACATACAGGTTGGTGGTTCGAGCCTACGCAGTAACAGAGTGTAAGAATGGCCTAGCTAACTGCAGCTAGGGAGCTCTGGTGGCCTAGTGGCAAGAAGCTGAGCTGAAATCCTGAAGGTGCACAGTTCAAATCCACCACAGGAAAAGGATGGGCAATCCCCTCCCCTTAGATTAACTGCCTGTGAAAACCCGCTGGAGGGTGAGTTATTGGTCGGTTCTGTACAGTACACAATAACTGCTCAAGAGTATACCAAGAAAATCCAACTACAAATTTCTACTCTGTTATTAACACTGGGGTCACAGCAAGTCTGAATCAACTCGGTGGCACCAGATTTAATTTTGGGGTCTTTTGTTTTAATATGCACCTATAAGACCAAATTCTGGGCCAGCCTGGACAGCTGCAGCCAAATTCTATAAGCAGCACTCCCCACTCCCTGCCTACTGGGGGCAGGCTTTTCTCAGAACATTTCTCACTTCCCTGAGCTGCTCACAGTACTCACCAGTAAACTCCCGATTCATCCAGATCACGCTCAGGTGAGAGCTGCACCAGGGAGTTGGGGACTTACTCAGCACCTTTACAATCATCTACCTCTCTACACACATCCAACCAGAAATGCCTATCTGTGATTGGCCACCTGTTATCTCATAGTGCATAACCTGTAAGAAGAGTTTCCTGGCCAAGGGAGGTGGCCACCCAAGTTCTCTCGAGGCAACTTCCAATATGCTGGACTTCTCAAAAAAGCTCTAGGTTATGAAATGTGACCCCATGGAACACGTGCCACAGGATTCCAGTGTTAATTTTTTTAAAAAATCTTTTCATTGAGCAAGCACATCATATTATAATCTTCATGTGGTACAAAAATGACATTTCATTATCCTACATGCAAAAAGTAAGATGCTGAATGGGAATCTAGATTAAACAAAACATATTTTCACTGCAGAAGAGATCAAGACGCCAACACCCCACTAGCAATGCTTTATCTGCTTTATTCACATAAGTAAGTGCCCAGAAGGTCCTTTTGGTTTAGAAGTTTTTTGGGGAAAAGGAGGGAGAGAGCAGGTTTTTAAGAGCAGTTGCTCTAAACATTTTAAAAGCTTTTATATGACTGGCAAGAACATTCATTTCATCAGTGCAACAGAAAAACTGATTACACCACTCTGTTGACTTATTTTTCAAAATAAGGAGGTGAAACTGAAAGGGGTTGGGTTGGGTTTGACTTGAATCAATAGCATTCCCTGCCTAGCTTCATGGAAACAACACAATCTTTTCTTCAGTGAAAAGAGGTCCGTAATAGAGGAGATGAACGAAGCTGCACTATTGTAGTATATACCCTTTCCCATGTTAACCAAGCTAGTCCCCTAACACTTCCGATTCTGGAAACTGCTACTTCTCCTCTTTCCAAGGATCCTTTTACACATTTCTGTGCATATTTGTGTGTGTGTGTGTGTGTGTGTAACCGCTCAACTTCAAAATGAGCCCTGGTATCACAATGGTTAAGAAAACCTGGTTGCTAGCGTAAAGGCTGGGAGTTCAACCCCACCAGCAGCTCCACAGGTGAAAGGTGAGGTAGTCTGTTCCCATAAAGATCCTTTTTTTTTTCTTTGTTGTGTCCCGTCTAGTCAGATCCAACTGGCACAGAAGGAGAATGCCCATCCTTCTCCAACACAGCGTCTGATAGATTCGAACTGTGTATTCAGGGTTGCAGTGTAGCTTCTTGCCTCTTGGCCATGAGAGCTCCCTTTGGTCTCAAAGATTTTCAGTCTTGAAAACCCTGCAGAGCAGTTCTCCTCTGTCCTATAGGAGTGTTATGCTGTTACTGTTGTTTGGTATCATATTACCAAGTCAGAACTGACATGTAGTTGACCATTCATCAGGTTCCAGGTTCCGGGAGGAAGTAAATCGCCCAAGATGAGACTGCCCATCTTTCTCTCAAGGAGCAACTGGTGGATTCAAACCATGTGCTTTGGGGGGGGGGGTGTTCACAGTGTAATTCCTTAGCACGAGGCACCATGACTTGAAATCAAATCGCCCAGATAGCAATAGATTGGGTTCTAACTTCCAAATCTCTGTACTATGGACACTATAGAAAGAATGCATTTATTATTCTATAACTGTGTCCAGTTCAGAAACTAAATATTTTTAAACAAAACATTTGAGGGAAGGGGGGAACCCATAAACTGGCTGATTTCTCAACCCAACTCGACAGGAACACTGGAACAACTTCCTAGCATGAGGAAGGACACAGAGAAGGAGCCCACTCAGATCTACACCGGGCATCAATCACAGACGTCCGGTTCTGACACAGCCCATATATACAGCTCAGCTTATCCATCCCAAACATGTCTCCAACACCAGCCTCGTGGATGTAATCATCGTACAGAACACAGCAGAATCGAAAAGGTTTCCCTCTGAGGGTCAAAGAAAGAAGAAATCAAAGTTTCTGCTGAACAGCTAGAGAATATAAAATAAACAAAATATTAACCCCGTGGAGTCACATACGTTACATTTTATTTGAGACACATTCTCAATGGTAGAGATAAATAGCACATATCCAGATGAATTACGCTGGGGTTTGCTCTAAGGTGTAGGAGATGATGAGGGAGAGACAAAGGTTGGTCTGATAACTGTTGGTGCTGATAAGGCGTCGGCATACACTTTTTATTTTCTATTCATTTCTCTACTTTAATTCTACATAATAGAATATGAGAAGATGTAAGAGACTAGATAACACTGTGTCTGGTAGCATTTCGGTTTTGCACTTGGAAGACATTACTGAGACACTAACTAACCCTGTCTGGGAATCCCACACACATGCCAGATGATTACGTACTGCTGAAAGACTAAAAGCCACTGTTTCAGATCCGATCAGGACAGATCGATGGCTGGGCTGGGTTTCCGAAAACGTCCCCCATCACAGCCATCCTGCAGGCTGGAGAGAAGCTGAAAACTCAAATACAACTGAAGTTGGTGAGTCACAAAACAACTACGGAATGGGATTTTGAGTAAGACCTCAAGAGGAGGACCCTAATCCCAAACCTAAACCATTTTTATCCCGGTTATCAAACAGATAAACATTTACAAGGCTGTGGGGAGGCAGAAGAGGGGGTTCCAAAGCGACTCATGGCCATGGCGATGGCCCTAGCAGGTGGAAGGTCCCGGCCCGGGGGTACAGACGGGGACCTGGCCGTCTCTGGAGGCCTGGACCCGCCACGCACGGGCGCCCTCACTCCATTTCCATGGTGGCCCCGCGGAGAGGAGGTGGCCGGTCTGCCGAACGCAGGTGGCAGTGGCCGAGTGTGGCTCGGGGGCGCCCCCTGAGGTCCAGCGGCGTCACGGCACCCTCGGAAACCTGGCACCTCCAGAAGGCTCTGGCGCGTTTACTTCGCCGGGCTGGCGAGGCTGCTGCATCCTGTGGGGCTGCACCCTGTGCAGCTGCATGTGGCCAAACCCAAGCCCTCCTGCCCGCACATCACAGGTTCACCCCTTCCCTTGGCCAACGCT
The DNA here is from genome assembly GCF_000299155.1 of Elephantulus edwardii. Taxonomy (NCBI): domain Eukaryota; kingdom Metazoa; phylum Chordata; class Mammalia; order Macroscelidea; family Macroscelididae; genus Elephantulus; species Elephantulus edwardii. The sequence goes on along the minus strand of NW_006399882.1, from coordinate 268,971 downwards.
GCCCTCCCCCGACTCTGCTTCCAGAGTGGCGAAAGAGCTATTTATTTACCTCACTGACTGAGAAAGGAAAGAAAAGGTGGAAAGGGGAAAAAAAAATAGGCAAAGCCCTACCAAGTAGCGACCCATTTTGGATTTCGAGGTTGCTCTGACACCAGCAAAGAGGAAATAACGGCTGGCCCGCTGACTGGGACCCCCAGGCGCAGGAAAAGACAAGATAACCATGGAAATCTCCTATTTCACAAGGCTGCCCTGCACTGCCTCCCACTGCTCCCCATCAGATCTAGGTCCTTGGAGAGCTGGACCCCTGGGCACCTGCCCCCTCCCCCCATCCGACCAATCCACAGGAAGGGGAACAGCCTAGAAGAGGTAGATGTTCAATACAAATACTTGGAAGATGTTCTTTAGTTGGTTCTCAGAGGAAATGGCCCAACCGCCCTTGTCCCCCTGGGGGCAGGTCCCTGGTGGACACAGGACCTCCTTTCGGCCTCTTGCTTGGGATTCGGAGCTATATGGCAGGAGATCCGCACGGGGTACAGAAGGATGTGCAGAGGGTGCACAGCAAAGAGGGTGTTTAAGAAAAGCGGTGCTTTGAGGGATCCCCTTCTCTCTACCCCTTGGAACCACCGGAGCCCGCAAAGGTCTGCACGCAGTGAGTCCCCGAGGGCAGCCCCAGTACCCTGCTCTGGGGCACACGAAGGGGCTGGGGGACTCGCTGCACCAAAATCCGGTGGCAGAGAGGCTGCTGTAACTAGGAAGAATGCAAACACTGGGGACATACTCTTTTTTTTCTCTCTCTCCTTGGCTCAGATACCCACCACTCAGGACGCAGGTAGATGAGAGAGCAGAAAACGGGGGTGGGAGGGATCTGTCCTTAAGGAGTAAGAGCTGAAAGCCTCTCCAGGCTAGGACAGAAGACTCAGCCTCCATACCCAAGAAGGGAACTTGATTGTATGGACCAAGCTCGAGGCTGTAGCCCCCGAGCCTCCAACAGGGGAAGGGGAGGTGGCCGGTCCCTGCCTTCCGGAAGGCAGATGAGGGAGTCTGCCCGCGCAGGGCTGGAAGCCGAGGGTCGCCCGGCTGCACAACGCTACGTGCAGTGATTTACTCCCATCATCCATGCCCAACGTTATTCTTCTCTCAGCCTAGCTAGAAACGAGCGGGTCTGGGTCCGCCACGCGCGAACAGCCTGCAAAAGGGCAAAGATGAAGGTAGACAGGGCGCGCGAGAGACGGGAAAAATCCGCCCTGGCGCGAGCAACATCCCCGCCGCCGACCCGCCCCCCGCACCCCGACCCGGGCCACTGCACCCGGCTGAGTTTCCCAGAGAACCAGCAGCTTCCCAACCTCAGGCTCCCAGCCTGCTCGCTGTGCCCAGGCCCCCGCGCCCCAGGAGGCTGCTTAAGCCCTCTACGGGGGAGCGCGCCCGGCCCCCCGAGACCGGAACGCAGGCTGCTCCCCACGTCCCTAACCCCTCCACGGCCACCTCGTTTCCATCCTCTAAACACCAGCCTCACCAAGGAGTCAGGAAACAGCAAAGCGAGCCCCCCACCCGACCTCTCCCAAACCCCCGCCCAAGAGAAGGGGTGCACCCCGACATCCCCCCTAAAAGCTACAAAACCATCCACCCCGCGGCCCCAGCCCTCCCAAACGCCCCGCAGCGCCGATCTCCCAATCCGTGGCAGATCAGCAGAGCGAGTCCCTTTTCTCTCAGCTCCAGCCCCCCCCCCCCCAGTTCGTCCAAACCCGAGAAAGCAGACGCCTCACAACCCCCGAACCGTCCCCGGCCGGCCCTTGTGTCCACTCTCTCCCCAGTCGCCCGCCTCCCTCAAACGCCGCCGGGAGCCGAAGGGTTCCTCGTCCCTTCCAGCGGCGCTGGTCACCCTCCACCCTCCACTCCCGGGTCCCCGGGACCGGCGCCCAAGCTCTGCGCCCGGCGACAACTCCGCATCCCCAGCGCGTCGGCTGGGGCTGCGTCCCCTCCGCGGCCAGCACTCACCCGGGAAGCATACAACATAATGGAGCACAGAACTGGTGATTTTCAGGAACAAAATCCACCAACACGGTTCCAGTAACCTCCGCATGTCCGAAAACGCACATCGAAAAGAGGAAGGCAGGGGGATAAACTTGTTGAATAAGTTCTAGATTCCTACGTGAGCCTAGGCGAAGCCCGGGCGCTTCCCCGGCTGGTCCGCTCCACTGGCCCCCCGCGCTGGGCAGCCCGAGTCCCCCAGACAACCAGGAAGCTGCCAAGCGCCCCCCGGAAAATCTCAAAAAAGTAACCAGGAAAGCGGAGCCACGCTGGGGACGATCCTCCGGGGCGCAGAAGGGCTGCTCGCCGTTCAGAAAGCAGCGAGAAGACCAGGCAGGGCGGGCGGGCGGCGGGCGGCGGCGATGCCCCGCGTTCGGGGCGGGCAGGGGCTGCAGGCGGCGGCGAGCAGCCGAGGATCCCCAACTTGAGTCGGCAGCGCAGCGGCGCCCGAGGAGCGGCTGGCGGCGGGGCTGCGCGCGGCACGGCGTCTCCCGGCTTCAGGCAGGCAGCTCCTTCCAGGGCCCGGGGAAGGAAGGAGGCATGTTTGCGATCGGGGAAGGGGAGGGAAGCGGCGGTGGAAGCGAGGAGCCCCCAAAAATAGAAGCGGCCGGAGGAAACGGAGGCAAACACAAAGGATCTCAGAGGGGCGCAGGGGCGAGGGCGCCTTCAGTCCATGCTCCTGAAAGTTGTGGCTCGGGCGCAGGCTGGGGAGGATCGGGGAGCGCGGGGCTGGAAACTGGCCATGCCTCCATACAGGAAGTAACATGTGAGCATGGATCCTGGCACAGACTTTAAAGCCGGCGAGCGAACGAGCGAGCAGGGGGCGAGCGGCGGCGGCGGGG
>NW_006399882.1:237050-266001 GCF_000299155.1 Elephantulus edwardii | reverse complement strand
CCGGGCCGCCCGCGGACGCGAGCCGTCCTCGCTCTTAAAGCAGCCGCGCTCCTCTCCCGCCTCCGGGGGGCGGGGGGTGGGGGTCCCACAAGCCCGAGGCCCTGGGGCTGCAGGCTGAGCTCTGGCTTTGGTGCTACAGGGGAGGTTCTGGCAGGGTCCTGGAAAAAGGAAGCGGTGGACTACATTCAGGGTCTGGTGTCTGCCAGATTCCAAATCCGCGAGCTCTTAAAAGACACTGCGGGGGTTTGGCGGGGTCTTCTCCAGCCCGCGCGGCTTGCGGATCCCGGACTTGCGGCTCAGGGAGGAGAGGGGGAGGAGGTGGGGAACGTCCCCTGGGAGGGTCCTGGCTGGGGGTCTGGGAAGAAGAGGGCAGCCGATTGTCTTTTTAAGGCGAGGTGGGCTCGGGTGCAGCTTCTCTGTCCTGGCAGTACCCGGGCAGGGCGCGTTCCCCTTTCCCCTGCCTGAGCCCCCAACCCGCCAGCGCATTCCCCAGCCCACAAACAAAGCCGAGCGGCCTTTGCACTCGGCCTGGGCTGGGATTTTTTTTTTTCTCCCCCTCCACCAGGCTGCCATTGGCCGGGTCCACAGCTGGGAGAGGGAGGAAGAAGAGGATATCGATCCTAGGCTTGCAAAAACCCTTTCCTTCCCAGCCCCTCACCCCCTTTCCGGGTGCCACTGGGCATCGGTGACGGAGTTTTCCCAACTCAGAGCTGCTCAGGAGGAGGGAAGATCCCCGCACCCAGGCCAGGCCGCGGGGAGGGCGCAGGAAGTGCGCGCTCACCCCAGCCGGGAAAGCAGAGCCTCAGGGCAGGACTGATTCTGGGCAGCCACCCGGGAGCCGCTGCCTCTTTAGCAATCGGGTAGAAGCAGCTGGGGGAAATGTAAGGACTAGGTTTATCTGGAACGAGTTTTGTCCCTGGGCTCTTGGTGAGAAGATGGGTATCGCATAGCGTTCTATTTCCCCCCTTCCGAAGGTGCTGGAATTGGGGATGGGAGGTCGGGGGCGCTTTGGATTCACCGCGTAAATGAGCCAAGGTAATTAGCCATTTGTATTTTCTTGCCTAATTTTTTTTTTTCTTTAATGCCTCTGTTTGAAAGCCATCTTGACGTGTTCAACTTGCCCCTGCTGTTTCACCTCTCCACGCGAGGCCCCCAAACGTCCCAACCGGATGCTAAGGTTTCAAATAATATACAGATGTTCCAAAGATCCTCCCACAAGATGTGATTAGGGAAGCAGTTTCACACCCACACTTCCAAAAGAAAGGGGTGGGGGGAAGCCTTTGAAAAGTTACGTTTGGAATCACAAACTAATAAAAGCCAGGAAGTTCCCTGGGAGGGCCCGAGCTCTATCTTTAGCAGAACGGGGTTGAACACCCTGCGGAGGGTGGGGAACAGGCGAGTTTGTTTGCTTTGGAATGCGGGCCTTCCTGGTTTTGTTATAACCATGACTCCCCCCAGAAATGCTTGCAGAGGTCCATTTTCTTGGGGTTGATGTGTTTAAGGGATGTCCCCTGGCGCCTTGGTAGAGAGTAGAACGACCCCTAGCAAGTCTGGTTGGGCCATTAAATGGGAAAGTGTGGAATTTGCATCCGTAGTGGGCATCCCCAGGTTTGTAAAATGATTATCACAAACGCTAGTCTGTGGGTTGCTGTCTGTTTCTCAAGCACGGTGCTGCATGCTCTCCATAAACCGCTTGTTCCTTCTTACAGATGCCTCCTTTGATCACCTACCCAGTACAAGGCAGACTGCGAACAGGAACGAGGCAGCACAACTCACAGCACCGGTTGCCTTCTCTTGTGGAATCCTTCCTTGCAGCAATTCTGTAAAATCAGATTCACATTTTTATAGACAAGAGAACATGCTCAGAAAAGTAAAAGGTGTCTGTCCCCACAGCTGGGGTTGGGGCTGGAGAGGAGGCATTGAAATGAGGGCTTGAGAAGCAACTTTGAAATGTAGACCAAAGATGAAAGAATTAGGAAGTGGGGGGAACCTTGTATGGATTTCAAGAACATAGTACCACTATTCTAAGTGATGCGGGAAATCTTGAGCTAAAAATTAGCCTAGAACTTCATCTGGGCTGGTGAAATGCCTTTGTTTCTAGAACAAACTGCTCTTGGAACCACTTTCCCACAACACAGGCCTCAGAAAACTGCTAGAATCCCATAGCAAATGAGTACCTTCTCATTCCTTCTACAACCAATTACAAAGCAACACATGTACACCCATCACTGTGCCAAGTGCTGGGAAGAAGGGGGGGGGCGGAGAAAAGACTGTAGTGATCATATCCTCCTCACACCCACGTGGAACCGTGCACACCCAGGAATCTAGTCTTAAAGCACTGAAGATGTTGGCAAAAAACAAGGGTCCAGGAACTGACTAAATACCAATTGAGATATTTCAACAAAATAAATGCAACCCTGTAAGTGCTCACTCATATTACCAAGAAATTTAGAAGACAGTTCCCTAGCCAATGTCCTGGAAAAGATCCATCTGTGTGCCCATTCCAAGGACAAGGGATCCAAGAGTGTGGCAACTATCCAACTATGTTATTAACATCTCAGACAAGCAAAAATAGGCTGAAGAGGATTCAAAAAAATTACCTTGAAGGGATATTAAGCAGGCAACTGCCATAAATTAAAGCCAGATTCAAACAAGAACATTACTGTTGATACTAAATAAAAGTTGGCTGAATGCAGAAACCACCAGAATGATATTTACCTGTGTTTTTTTATTGACTGTGAAATGGCATTTGACCATATGCATCATAACAAATTATGGAAATATGGCAAAGAATTAACAAGGGGATACTGTGGCCATTCACATCAGATAATGTGTGCACCAAGGCATCCTTGGAGCAGGTTTGCCGCATGTTGTGCTGCTAACAAAAACGCCAGGCATCTCTAGCAGTTTGACTCCACCAGGAAGGCTGAGGGAAGAATATGAGGAGTCTTCTTAAGATTTACAATGTTGGAAACCCAGTGGAGGGTCACTATGAGCTACAGCTGACTCCATAGCAGTAACTGAGTGAGTGAAGGTGTGCTGTCAGGGTTTTATCTTTCCCCTGTACTTAATTCAGGTGAGTTCTGGTGGCCTACTGGTGTGAGGCTGAGCTGAAATCCCAAAGGCTTGCAATTCAAATCTATCAGCTGCTCCAAGGGAAAAGGATTGATAACCTCCCACCCACATGATTTACTGTCTCTGAAAACTTACTGGAGGGTCAGGTATGGGTCTATTCTGATTCAACAGCACCCAACAACAGTAACATGCTTAACTCAATCTCTGTGCTAAATAAATGACCGAAGAAACTAGACTGTGAAGAAGAAGGTGCCATCAAGAGGAACAATTAGTAACAGCTAAAGCTGCTTCATGATGGATGGCGAGGAGATTGAAACTGGCAACAGCTTCATCTTGCTTAGATCCACAATTAACACCCTAGGCTCTAGCAGTCGGGAAATAAGGAGATGCATTACACTGGCAAAATCTGCAGTTAGGAACCTTTCCAATTTATTGAGGAGTAGTGATGTCAGTTTGGGGATTAAGGTGTGTCTGATTCAGACCGTAGTCTTTCTGATTACTAGCTATTCATTCAAGACCTGAACAAGGAATAAGGATGATAGGAAAAGAATTGATGCCTTTGAGCTGTGGTGTTGGAGAAGAGCATTGAACATCCCACGGACAGCCAATGGAATGAACAGATGTGTCTTGGAAAAGATGCAGCCAGAATGCTCTTTGGAGGCAAGGATGATGAGGCTTTGCCTCACATTCTTTGGACATGTTTCTATGAGATTCTATTCCTTGGAGAAGGATATGATGTTGGGAAGAATGGAGAGTCGGAGAAGGAGAGGAAGATCCTTAACCAAGTATATTGACACCATGACTACTGTCTTGTGTGTCAGAAAGTGTGAGGATGGCGCAGGATAGAACAGGGTTCAGATCTTTTATTCACAGGATTGCTATGAGTCTTAACTGGACTCAATGGCACCTAATAACAACAAGGACGTGAAGATGATGAGACTTTGTCTTACTTTTGATGTGTATCAGGAGAGCCAGTCTCTGAAGGAGGACATCATGCTTGGTAAAATGAGGCAACAAGGTAAAGAGGCAGCACTTCCACAAGAAGGACTGCAGCAGTGGCAGCAAAAATGGGCTCCAACATAGTAAGAATGGGGGGAAAGGTGCAGAAAGGAGTGATTAATGATTCTGTTATACATAGGTTGCTGTGAGTTGAAACCAGTGCTGTGATCCTTAGGAACAGCTTTAAAGGAGATGCAGACTGCACTATACAGTCCTGATTTCTGACCCCACAGAACTTTGAGAAGTGTTTCAAGCAACAGAGAGTTGGACAGTGACTAAGGAGGATAGGAGAATTGATGCCTTTGAGCTGTGGTGCTGGAGAAGAGTATTGAATGTACCATGGACTGCCAAGAAAACAAACAGATTCATCCCAGAAAGGGTTAAACCAGGTGGCTCCTTAGAGGCAAGGATTCTGAGGCCTCATCTGACATACTTTGGACATGTTGTGAGGAGGGACCAGTCCTTGGAGAGGGACAGCGCAGGATAGGAAGACCCTCTATGAGGTAGATTGATTCAGTGTGGTTGGGGTAATCAGGATAGGTGTGTCGGAGACAGTGAGATTGACACTGCAGGGTTTAGGGCTGTTGTACATAGGGTCGCTATGAGTCGCAAGTGACTCGTACATAACAACAACACGTTTATGGTTCACTTTTTCTAATAGCAGCACCTTCACTTTGCAACATACTTACCCTCCACTGAGCCCTGCACTGGTTGTGTAACCACTCACAAAGCTGAAATCCAAGTGTCCCTGTCTCCTGCACTTCCAGTCTCATTCAGGCTATTGAGGAGAACTTGGTCCACGTGCTTGTGGGACTGAGATTTCATTTTCTTGTTGACTCCATTGGTTAAGGATTGCTCTCAGCTAGAGACTGCCCTCACATGCTAATGTACCTAAGCCTGCTGCCATCTGGTCAGTTCCAACCACAGTGACTCTACACGATGGAGCAGAAGGGCCTACACATTCTCCAATAATTTTGTTTGTTTTTTAATTACTTTTAATGAAAGTTTACAGAGACATAGGCTTGCCATTTTCTTCATGCCCACCCCCTCCCCCCAATCACTCTTCTCCTTGAAAAGAAAAAATTTCTTTCATTGTTATGTAATCCCTCCCCCCAAGTGCACTCCACTATGCAGCCTTCACTCTGGACTTCTGTAATGACAAGAATACCCATTCATATGTTCCTTTTAAACAGTTCTCTTCCTCATCTGTTTCAATGCAATATACATCATTCCTCCCCTCCTTTTCTGTTTTCCCTCAAGCCCAATGTCAGTCCCATTTTACAACAGTGGCCCTGTGCAATATTTGTCCTTTTGTGACTGAGATATTTCACTCAGTATAATGTCCTCCAGTGTCATCCATTTTGCATAATGTTTCATGAGTTCTTTGTTTTTCAATGCAGCGTAGTATTCCATTGTGTAAATATACCAGAGCTTCTCTATCCATTTGTTTGTTGATGGGCACTTCAGTTGTTTCCAGCTCTTTACTATTGTGAACGAAGCCACAATAAACATGGGTGTGCATAAATTCTCCAAGGATTTTTATAGTCTCCAGGGAATACTGCTGTGTCTTTCTTCTCTGCTGTTGATGGTGGATACCAATACCAACCTTAAAGATAGCAGGCAATCATTTAACCATTCTGTGCCGCCAGAGATCGCCCTGGCCATGGAAATACACAGCAGCCCATTTAAAAAAAAATGCCATTCAGTCAATTCCAGCTAAGAGTAACCCTGTAACAACCCTGTAGCTGGGTATCAGGAGCTGTTTGATTGACCACCCTCTATAGCAACACTACAAGCAACATATCAGAGCCCCACCCTGTCCTACCCTGTCCTAACAATCACCAATATGCTCGAGCCCATTGTTAAAATCACTGTGTCAATCCATCTTGTTGAGGGTCTTCCTTCTCTTCCTCCGACCTTACTCCAAACGGGGACCAAAGTTGGGAACTTTACCAAAGCAAACTGTTTCATGTTTCTCTCACTAAGGAGCTCCTGGGTTCAAATCCTCTGTTTTATAAGCTGAGCTTTTCATCCACTGTGCCTTACCCATACAGCATTCTTAGAACATGGCAACCTAGGGGAATCTCCCCACACGGGGCTATAAGGGAGACATATGTTGCCTAATATTGGGAGTTCGACTATTGAATCATTTTTGTCATACAGTGTAACCTAAGTAGAGGAATAATTGTGCTTTCACATTCTCAGGTCCTGCCCACTTTCCAGCAAGAGGGAATCTTGGGGGACATGCTACCCTGCTGCCTCTCATAGTGCTAGAGACCTATTCCAAGTGTAGATGGTGGTTAAAGCTGTGGACTGTGGTGTAAAGCTTCAAAGCCAGTATCATTGGTTTCTGATTCAACGTATATCTACATGAACTGGAGCAACTTAAACATTTTGAGCCTCCATTTCCTCATAAAGTCGAATAACTTCCTCTAAATTGAGATGACTAAAAAAGAATGAATAATATATGTAAAGTACTTAGAGCAGTGCATGGCCGCTAATAGGCATTAAATAAATGTGAGCTGTTACTGTTATCTACTTAGCAAGCCTATGTGATAGAGAAGTGGACATCGGTCATTTTTAACTTGCTCGGCATCCTGTCTTGTCTTCTTCTGGCAGTAATACCCTCATTTTCCTTTGCACTCTTTTGACCAGATGGCCTTGGTGAGCCTAACCCATCTTTCCCCCATGCCTACTCTCTGTCTGTCCATGGACAGGTTATAATGGACACGTGTCTCAGCCTTGACCATTTGGAGAATCTCAGCCCCCTGACCTGATTGGTTGAGAATGCACATGGACTGCCAGTTAATCCAATAAGATTTAATTCTCAAAAAAGAAAAGAGTCAATTCTCTAATGTCCCCTAGGTTGGCCTTGACAGACCCCACTTGGGAAGATCTTACTGGAAGATGAAGCTGACACACTGAAGAAAGGCCAGTGAATACGTAAAGCACAAGAAACCCCTGATGTCATCACTGAGTTCCAGAATTAAGTCACACCTGAAGCTAAACCAATCACTGAAGTGTTTAGTTGCTTCTTCTTCTTCTTCTTGTAGTTGTTAAGTGCCACCAAGTCTGGACAACTCATAGCGACCCTATGAATGAAAGTCCTCAACACTTGTGTGACTTTCATCCTTTCTCCAGGCTCATAGAGTTTCTGGAGGTAAGCTATTATGGAAGTGGATGCCACTCCTGCTTCCAAACTTGTTTTAATTGGGAAGCTCCACCGAACACTGTTCACTATGGGTAACCATCATCACATTTTACACATCAATTGCTTAAGCTAGTAAATTCCAATTATTCATATGTCTCTTTGAGTTGGACATGAAATCTGGAAGAGTGGGAAACATATAGATAAAAGTCTATGTTTTACTAAGAGCTGGAACACAAACTGACATTCTTTTTTAAAAAAATTTATTTTATGCTGATTTATTTACAAAGTTCAAATACATTGTTTTTCACAAAAGATCCTTTCCATTTCCTTCATCCCACCTACCCATCGAATTGTATCGTAGGTTTGCACGAAACTAACAATTTTATGACCATGTTTATCAAGTTGGGAACAAACTAAATGCCTGTCAGTGGATGGTTGCCTAAAGAAACTGTGCTACATTCCCACAATGGGGTATTAAGCATCACTGAAAAATTAAGAATTTGTGAAATACTACACAACATGAATGAAACTAGAACATGTGATATATAAGTAAGCCACAAAAGAACAATTATGGTGTAAGACCACTAATATAAAAAGCTATGGAAAGGGTAACATGCAAATAGAGTCAATCTTCTTTTATTAAAATTTAGAACCAAAACAAGGAACTCATAAAATATTATACAGAATGAGTGTCCCTGAAGGGCATTATGCTTAGTGAAATATCTCAGTCACAAAAGGACAAATATTGCATAATGTCACTGTTCTAAAACAAGACTGACATGCTGGTTGAGGGGAAACTAAGAAAAGAGGGAATTAAAAATATTTAGAATCAAACTTGAAAAGTTAACAGAGTCGGTTAGAAAGGGAAGAATAAGGGTGTAAAATTTAACAAATTGTTAAAGGTAGGTGAAGGGAAAGGCAAAGTATAATAAAGGTCTAATGAGACATTTAATGAGTTACATTAATCAATTGTAATTAATGTTATAAAACAAAATGTGTGTGAATGATTAAATGAAAACCAATATGAAAATAAGTCTGCATTTTACAAAGAAGGAGCTCCTAGAATTGAGTTCATTGAAGTGATCAGCTTGTAAACAGCAGAAGACTCGAGGTTTTGGTACCAGATCTACCAGATCAGTTATTTATTATTGTGTAACAAAATGCTTCCAAATCCAGCAGGTTAAAACAGCAACCATTTTATTTGTCCTTGATCTTGTAGGTCAGCATATAGGCTGGGTTCAGCAGGGCAGTTCTTCTTCTGCTTCTTTCTGAGGTCTCTCTAGTAGCTACAAGTATCTAGAGGTTCATCTGATGCTGAATGTTCTAAGACCGCCACCCTCACTCACCACACAGCTGTTTCTGGCTCTTAATTGTAGCAGCAGCCCTTGTCCACTGGTTTTTCCAACAGTCTTGCTCATATTTATTTACAGAGGGGTTTCAGAGCAATAGAAGAATGACAGTGGGAGCTGCAAGATATCTGGAGATCTTTGCAGGTACATAGAATCACTTGCACTTGCATTTTATTAGTCAAGGCAAGAAAGCCCAGATTCAAGAGCACAAGGAAACAGACTTCAGCTTTTTGGTGGCAGGACCAGTAAGGTCAGGTTGCAATGAGGCATGATAATAAGAGGGAGAGGAATTGTGTTGCCTTCTTTGCATGCAGCCTCTTTTAACATGAAATGGAACACATTGATCTTCCCCCTAGATGATTTTCATCTGCAGACCCACCATACCTGTAGCTCGTTTTCATCTTCGCAGCTAAAGCAAATACTTAAAAAACAACAACAAATCTTTCTGTTTATCATTATTTAAACTTGGGGGACAATGTTCATTTTAGAGTAGAAGAAGTTAAGTCTTGCCAAGACAAACTTATTTTCAGAAAATGGGACAACAAAAATCTCTAGATACCCAACAACAAGACTTATCATTGCATAATTTGAATATATCTAGGGCCAAAGAAGAGATTGAGATAGTTAACAGTTTTCGTTTGCTTGGCTCCACAGACAACACTCTTGGTAACAGCAGCCAGGAAATCAAGAGACTAATTGCATTGGAAAAGTCGGCTGTTAGGGACCTCTCAAGAGTACTGAAGAGCAATGACATCAGGTTGGAGACTAAGGTGCGCCTGATCCGGGCTATAAGCTTCGCAATTACGTGCTATGCATCAGAGAGTTGGACAGTGATGATAGAAAGAGAATTGCTGCCTTTGAGCTGTGGTGCTGGAGAAGAGTATTGAATATACCATGGACTGCTAGAACAAACAGATTTGTCCTGCAGAAGGTGAAGTCGGAAAGCTCCTTGGAGTCAAGGATTCTGAAGCTTCATCTGACATACTTTGGGCATGTTGCAAGGAGGGACTGCTCCTTGGAGAGGGACATCATGTTTGGCAGAGTGGAAGGGCGGCAAAGGAGAGGAAGACCTTCGATGAGATGGATCGATTCTGTGAGTGGAGTGGTGGGAATGAGTGTGTTTGAGATGGCTAGGTTGGCCCAGGATAGAATGGCGTTTAGAACCCTTGTACAAAGGGTCGCTATGAGTCACAAGCAACTTGATGGCACATAACAACAACAACAGGGCCAAAGAGAAGAAACAAATAATGGAACGACTAGAAAGGTGTCAGTGTTGTTGTTAGGTGCTGTGGAGCTGATTCTGCCTTACAGTGACCCTTTGTACAACAGATCTAAACATTGCCCAATCCTGTGTCAGCTTTATTATCTCCACTGTGTTCAAGTCCATTGTTGCAATCACTGCAACAACCTATCTTGCTGAAGATCTTCTTTTTCTTCCTCTGACCTTCCACTTTTCCACACATGAAGTCCTTTTTCAGTGATTGGCCCTTCTCCATAACATGCCCTAAGGACAAAAAACCAAGTCTCACCCTCCTTTCTTCTAAGGAGCATTCTGGCTGCATTTGTGTCAAGACAGGTTTGTTTATGCTTTAGGTAGTTCCTGGTATATTTGATACTATTCATCCACACCATAATTCAAAGACAGCAATTCTTCTTTGGCCAGTCTCATATCTGCTGTGCACCTTAGTCTTTAAATTTATATCCTTGCTCCTTAGCATCATAAAGAGGTCCTTGAGAGCAGGTTTGCCCAACAATACATCTTTTTATTTTTGACTGCTGTTCCCATGGGTGTTGATTGTGGATCCAAGTAAAATAAAAAGTGCCATAGGCTGAGACCTCTAGAGAAGCAAAACCAATGAAGCTTCTAACACACACACACACACACACACACACTCAGACACACACACATGGAGGGGGAGAAAGGTAAGATTTATTATGAGGAAATGGCTCACTGTAGAAGCTTAGGTCAAGTCTTATATCCATAAGTTAAACATCAGGCTAGTGTAGAGGCTGAGGAATTCAAGATGGGCATGTAAAGAGGTCAGACTGCTGGCTTCAGAGGCTAACAAATCCAAGGTTGGAACACTTTTGTCAGAATGCTAACTCAAGTAAAATAAGAATTCACAAGATGCAGAATTTAGATCAAGAAAAAGAGAGGAAAGAGCTTTGATAGAATGTCCATATATATTCATTGCAGGTCACACTGCTAAGAAATTCTTCTTTAACTGGTTGACTGCTCACAGCAGATACCATCAGCAAGGAGATATGTTTTATTAGATGTCATCAAGACTACATCATAACAGCTAAACCAGAGAATTCTGGGCAGCCAAGTTGGCACACACATCCTTAACCATCGCAACATCCTATGCACAACAGAACAAAACACTGGTTATACATCATCTCCGTAATCACAGGTATGTTTGAGGCCATCATTGTGGCTGCCCACATGAAACATGGTATCCACCGAGGTTCTCGCTGGCCTTCGCAATCACTCAGCTTCACTCTGATGAGATCCTCTTCCAGTGAGTGAACCTTTCTGATGATGCAGCATAAGCAAGTGAGGCAGCATTTTGTTGTGAGTGTTTTCTTTTTCTTTTTTAAATTGTGATTTGTATGAAAGCTTACAAAGAAAATGGGTTCTCCCTTCAACCATTCCCATACATCTTGTTTTATAACATTAACTGTAACAGTCACAAGGTAACCGAGCTCTTCCAACTTCCTCCCTGTGATTCTCATTTCCACTAACCCTTCCATCCCAGCCCTTCCTGCCTTCTGAGTTTTAACCTTGGGCAGATATTGCCATTTTACAGTGTATAGTTGTTTATGCCAAGAAGTGAGCGCCTCCTTGATGTTATTTTTCAAACTTTGGGGATTAAAGTTCACAAGCTCCCGGTTCCACCAGTCTACCAGTCTAGTAAGCCTGTCCATTTTTGAGCTTCGCTCCATATTTTCCTCCACTCTACCCAGGCCTTTGTACTGTGATTTCTTTAGAGTGTCCAGGTCAGGCACCGTGCAGTTCTTTTGATCTCAGGTTGTAGAAGTTGAGGTTTCTGTGGTTAGTCCTGAGCCTAGGTGTTTCTATATAAATTTACTTTATTCCTCTGTGTTTGGTTTTGGTCAGGGAGAGACCGACCAGTAGTTGCACCTTCTATGACTGCTTAGAAGCTTTTAAGATCCTCCTTTCCACTCACCAAAGCAGGATGTAAAACATTGCCTTTGTGGTCAATGTTATGTCAGTTGACCTTGATGTCCTCTGAGACTTTGGTCCCCAGGCTCTAGGAGCAGAGATTCCTTCCCTCAGGGTGTTTGGCTATAATGAAGACATTTACATAGCTTTGCCTTCTATTGGCCCTGCTATGTAGATGGACATATTTTTGAGTGTGGAAATATCATCCACCAAGGCTGTATGTGGTCACAGGAGTAATCCTTCCCACCTGTCCATATGTCTTGCCTGTCTAGCCATATATCTGCTACTAGATTAACAATCAGCATTGATGGTAATGCAGCATGATGTGTGCAATAATGTTTACCTATACCTCTTCTCTCTGTTTTATATGCCTATTATCTATTGACTGGTGATGTGTAAAGTTTTTGTGGACTAGTTTTCAAAAGTTGGTAGAGAGATAAGCCTTTATTAAGTTAGGTCTGTCTTAACCTGGAAGCTCTGCTGAAACCCATCCACTCTGGGTAACCTGGAGGGAATTTTAAGGCTGGTGGCAGAGCTTTTAGCATTGGAGTTAAAGGCAATTCACTACATCATGACAAACTAACAACTGAAGGATAGATTTAAGAATCAATACTAAATAATAACAGCAAACAACTGTTAAAGCTAATTTAGTGACAGATAACAGAGGCCCAAAGTGAACCAATTGAATTTTTTTTAAAGTGTATTATTGATTCATTTCCTGAAAATAAAAAAACGTATTGCGATGGGAAAGTCTGCGGTTAGGGACCTCTCTAAAGTACTCAAGAGCAACGGTGTCTCTCTGGAGAGTAAGGTGTGCCTGATACAGGCCATGGTTTTTGCAATCACTTGTTATGCATCAGAGAGTTGGACAATGACTATGGAGGATAGAAGGAGAATTGATGCCTTTAAGCTGTGGTGCTGGAGAAGAGTATTGAATGTACCAAGGACTGCCAAGAAAACAAATAGATTCATCCTAGACAGGGTTAAACCAGGCTGCTCCTTGGAAGCAAGGATTCTGGGCTTCGCCTGACATACTTTGGACATGTTGTAAGGAGAGACAGGTCTTTAGAGAGGGACATCATGCTGGGCAGAGTGGAGGGACAGCGCAGGAAGGGAAGACCCTCTATGAGGTGGATTGATTCAGTGACTGGGGTACTCGGGATGGGTGTGTCAGAGGCAATGAGATTGGCACAGGATAGAGCAGAGTTTAGGGCTGTTGTACATAGGGTCGCTATGAGTCGCAAACAACTCGACGGCACATAACAACAACAATAACAACATTATTGATTCATGTTACTATTGGGAAGATTAAAGCTACAGGTAAAATTGGATCCAGTGGCTCAACCAACGATTCCAAATTCCCTCTTATACTCACTGAGTCTGCTTTCTTTTGCTTGGATACCTTCTCTGAATCCTGCTGACTCTTGTTCCATATAAATTTCCCAAAATGTATTGTGACTGACCTTGCTTATGCCATCTTTGCCCAGGGTCTTGAACTCGGCCTCTTTTTGCCATCACTATACATCAAAGCCTTTGATCCCCGTTGGTCTCGCTTGTTGTCATGGAGTTGGAACTGGCTCAAAGCTCACCTTATTGGGTTCCCCGGTGCGTGAATCCCACCAGAGCTGAACCTCATTTGGTTCCCCAGAGTGTGAATCCTAAAGGAAGAGATTGCCTAGTTTTCTTCTTCAGATTGACTCATGGATTCCAGCTGGCAGAGAGGCTCAGTCTTTAGGTTAGCAGGAGAGAGAGACCTTGGGTGAGATGGATGGACACAGTGACTGGGGCAATGCGAGTAGGTGTGTTGGAGACAGTGAGATTGGCTCAGGACAGGGCAGGGCTCAGAACTGCAGAAGGTCGCTATAAGTTGCAGTTGACTCCATGGCACCTAACAACAACAACAATGTTGTGGTCATTGTAAAAAAAGAACTTTTCCAAACTGTTCTGAACTACAATGTTGTCAGTGGTAGGAGAATATCCATACACATAGGAGGAAGAGCTGTTAATACAATGATTATTCAAATTTAATCACCAATCAATAAAGTCGAAGATGAAGGAATTGAGGATTTCAGCTTCTTGGAAGCAAGTAATTTAAAGCTTCATACTTTGGACATGATGCCAGAAGGGACCAGTGCTTGGAGAAGGACATTATGCTTGGAAGGGTGGAGGGACAGCTCAGGAGAGGAAGACCCTGAATGAGATGGATTGACTCAGTAACTAGGTTAATTAGGGTAGGTGTGTCAGAGACAATGAAATTGGCTCAAGATAGAGCAGGGTTTAGAGCTGTTGTACAGAGAGTCGCTAAGAGTTGCAAATGACTCATCGGCACTTAACAACCAGCAACTTCTGTCATCTGCAGCTGATGTAATGGGCAATCAAGATATGTCAATAACTAGTGATTGAAATGCAAAAGTCAGAAACGAAGAAGGATTGGTGGTTGGAAAATAAAGCCTTGGTGACAGAATGAGGCCAGAGACCTCATGACTGACAATAAATGACTTCTTTATTGCAAATATCTTTTACAGAAAACGTAAATAACATCTATACATGTGGACATCAGCTGATGGAACACATCACTGGAAGGACGTGGTGGAAAAACTCATTATCAGCAGTCAGGACAAGGCCAGGGGCAAAGTGTGGAGCAGATCACCAAATGTTCACATGCAAATTCAAGATGAAAGTGGAGAAAATGAAAACAAGTCTGGGAGAGTCAAAATATGACCCTGAGTATCTCCCATCTGACTTTAGAGACATCTCAAAAATAGACCTGATGAACTGAAAAGTAGTGACTGAAGACCAGATATATTGCCGGATGTCATCAAGCACAGCACACAAAAATAAAGCAACATGAGTGAAAGATCACAGTCATGAAAGGACAAATATTGCATAGGGCCACTATTGTAAAACGGGACTGACATTGGGGTTGAGGGAAGACAGAGAAGAAAGGGAGGAATGATGTATACTGTATTGCAACAGATAAGGCAAAGAACTGTTTAAAAGGTATATATGATTAGGCATTATTGTCATGACAGGAGTCCAGAATGAAGTCTGCACAGTGCAGTGGACTAGGGAGGAGGGATTGCATAAAAATGAAAGAATTTTTCTTTTACTTATCCAGAGAGAAAAGTGAATTAGGGGGAGGAGGTGGGCAGGGAGAAAAGTGCAACAATGAATGACTAGAAACCCTAACTCTCTGTAAACTCTCATTAAAATTAATAATAATAAAGCAAAAGATCATGAACAAGACAGGAAATAAAAGGCCAATATGGAGGTTAGAAAATAATCAGCAACTTGCTCTAAAATGCAAAGAAGCTAAAGTGAAAGGAAGAAACAATGAAGTAAGGGTGTTGAACAGATTTCAAAAGGCAGCTCAAGAAGACCAAGTAAAGCAGTTCTAATGAAATGTAAAAAGACCTCGAGTTAGAATAACAAATAAGCAGTAGACAAAATAACTAAATAATCCTTAGAAAACAAAAAAGGGAGAAGATGCTTGGCATATTTCAATCTAGAAAAACTGAAAACTGAATAAATAAACTGGAAAAAACATTTCAAGCCTCATGAAAGATGAAAGGATTCTATGGGCAAAATATTGAATTACTCCAGAAGTAACAAAAGAAGATAAAAAAAAAATGCACAGCATCACTGTACCAAGAAGACTTGTTCAATGTGTGATCTTTTCATAAGGCAAAAATATGATCAAAACCAAACATCTTTAAAAAAAACCCAAAAAAACAAACAAAAAAAAAACCCCAACAAACAAACATCTTGGAGGAAGAAGCCCAGGCTGCACTGAAGGCATTGGGAGGGAAAATAAAAGAAGTCTCCAGAAGCTGACAGAACACCAATTGGACTGTTTCAGCAAACAAATGAAGCCCTGGATGTGCTCACTTGTCTATGCCAAGAAATCTGGAAGATAGTTTACCTTACTACAGAACACCAATTGTTTTAGCAAACAGCCAGACATGCTCACTGGTCTATGCCAAGAAATTGGAAGATAGTTTACCTGGCTAAGTGAATGGAAGGCACCCACATTTGTGCCCATTACAAACAAAAATAAATAAATAAACCAACAAAATTCAAAAGAGATCCAACAGAATGCAGACATTGTTGAACAATATCATCAACAACATACAAGTAAAATCTTGTACAACTATAACTACTCTATGAAATAAAACACTATAAAGCCACTTAGAAAACTTTGTGCTGCCATATACAGTGATCTCCTAAAATGTACTACTTCAAGTAAGTAATACGTGAAAGCAATTAATCTTTTCTATTGTTTTTATGTGAAGAAGAAAAAGGGTCTCCCAATGCTTTCTTAAATGGCTTATTTTTCACTCATATATAATGTCTCTATGAGGGAGCTCTGGAGGCATAGTGGGTAAGGAGTTGCGCTGGCAACCCAAAGGCATTTGGTTCAAATACCAGCTGCTCTAACTAGGGAGGAAAGATGGGCGCTCTCCTCCCGTGTGATGTACTGTCTCTGAAAACCCGCCGGAGGGTCAGTTATGACTCAGTACCTACTCAGTGACACTTAACAACAAAAGCAATGTGTCCATATGCTCATCTTCTGGAAAAGCAAACTAAAAGACAAGAAAAATTCCCATGTACAATGTTCAAGTCATATCTTATTACGAAGTTCTGATAGGCATGCAGTGAAATGTGCATTCATTTGCTGACACTGGACTGACATGCGGCATAAATGTTCTGAGAAAGAATTGGTTGGTACATATCAAAAACTCCTAAAATGTGGTGAGCTCTGGTGGCCTAGTGGCAAAAAGCTGCATTGCAATCCCAGGGCTGCACAGTTTGAGTCCACCAGATGCTCTGTTGATGAAGGAAGGAGAATCTCCTCCTGTACCAGTCAGATCTGATTTGACAGTACACACAAAAAATTAATAAAAAAAAATTTAAAAAAACTTCTAAAATGTTCATATCTTTTGGCCCCAATAATGACATTTTAATATAATCTTAAAATAAAAAGTTAAAAGTAAAAGAGACATTTTTTGCTTATTGTTTATGGCAGCAGATTATAAATGCACGGCTGTTTGTTAGAAACCCTACTTTCTCTACAGTAGATTACTGCTAGACACTCAATAAGGAAGATTGGAGGAGAATTGATAGCTCCAAATTCTGGGGCTGGTGAAGAATACTGACCAAACCAGAAGAACCAGCAAATCTGTCTTGGAAAGAGTACAGCCAGAATGCTGCTCAGAAGGGAGGATGGTGAGACAAAATGGGCATTACAAACCAGAACCAACTTCAGGGCCCCAGGGAGCTCTGGCGGCCTTGGTAGGAGTTATGCTGTTAACCTAAAGGCCTCACTTCTCCAGTGGTTTAAATCCACTCGTAGCTCCACAGGAGAGAGAGAGGCTGTAAGACTGTAAATCACACCGGACAGGATTGCCCTGCTTTGTCCCAGTTCAGACTCCATGGCAATGAGCTTGAAATTTTAATTTTTTTTCTCCTTAGGATCAAAATGATTTGGAGAATTTCCTAAAATACTGAAAGATGATTACACGAAAATATTTTTAAGATGACTACACTAAAATATTTTAAATTATTATCTCAGGATGATAAAATTACTAATGCTGTTCTATTTCCTTCTTTACATTTTTTTAACATGGTTTAAAAATAACAAAGAAATGTGTCCCAACAGAGGGTGGATATTATCAAACAATGTCATTAATATCACATGCAAGAAAGATTCTACTGAAAATTATCCAAAAATGACTGGAACAGCGCATCAGCAGAGAATGGCCTGAAGTGCAGGCTGGGTTTAGAAGAGGCCATGGTACCAGGGATATAGATGTTGGCTGAAAGTAGAGAGTACCAGAGTATGTGTGGATCACAACAAACTGTGGCTAACTCTGAGAAAAATGGGAATCTCAGAATATTTGATGTGCTTATGTGAAACCTAAACTTGGACCAGGAGGCAGTCGTGAGAACAAAGTAGGGAAACATTGCATGGTTCAAAATTGGGGAAAAGTGTACACCAGGAATGTGCCCTATTTCCACATCTTTTCAATCTGTATGCAGAACTGATCATCCAGGAGGCTGGGCTGTATGAGGAGGCATCAAGATTGGAGGAAGACTCATCAACAACCTGCATTATGCAGATGGCACAACTCTGATTGCATAAACAGAGAAGGACCTGGAGCACTTGCTGCAGTAGGTCAAGGACTGCAGCCTTCAATATGGATTGAAACTCAACATCAAGAAAACAAAGGTTCTCACCACTGGGCCGATAGGCAGCATTATGATAGATGGTGAAGAGATTGAGATTGTTGACAGCTTTAGTTTGTTTGGCTCCACAATCAACATTCTTGGTATCAGCAGCCAGGAAATTAAGAGATGAAATTGGGAAAGTCTGCTGTCAGGGCATCTCCAGAGTACTGAAGAGCAAATGTCAGTCTGAAGATTAAGGTGCACCTGATCCAGGCCATAGCCTTTGTTATTTCTTACTATGCATCAGAAAGCTGGACAATGAGTAGAAATGATAGAGAACTGTTGCCTTTGAGCTGCGGTGCTGGAGAAGACTATTGAATATACCTTGGACTGCAAAGAGAATGAACAGTTTCACCCTGCAGGGGGTGAAACCAGGCTGCTCCTTGGAGGCAAAGTTTCTCAAGCTCCATCTGACATATTTTGGACATGGTATAAGGAGGGAACAGTCCTTGAAGAGGGATATTGTGCTTGGAAGGGTGGAGGGACAGCACATGAGAGGAAGACCCTCGATGAGATAGATTGATTGAGTGACTGGGGTAATGAAGGTAGGTGTGTCAGAGACAATAAGGTTGGCACAGGATAGAGCAGGTTTCATGACTATTGTATATATAGGGTTGCTATGAGCTGCAAACAACTCGACACATTACAATGACACGCAAAAGTTTTCTGTAATTTCCTATAAGTAGGAAACATTTACTTTGAAAACAAAGCAAAACAAAAATAGGTTGCCTTGATAAGATGTCATAAAACTGATTTGAATATAGAAAATTCAGTCAGAATGTCTGCTTACAATATCTTCAACCTTACAATAAACCTATCCCATATTCTTATGTGAACAGGTGAAGCTCATGCCTTAACTTTCATTAATGGATTCTAAAAAACCTTAGAAATATATTCCTTTATTATATAAAACAGGACAGTATTGATAAACTAAAGAATACTTTTGTAAGGTCACTTAATTTTAAGAACATTTATCTGAAAGTGCCATTTTAATAGTGCTTACGAAACTCACAATGTTGTTGTGTGCTGTTGAGTTGGAAACAACCCACAGCTCACCCTCCAGTGGGTTTTCAAAGACAGTAAATCACACAGGTGGGGGTGGCCCATCTTTCTCCCACATCCCCCACAGAGCAGCTGATGAATTTGAACTGCATGCCTTCACATTGGCATCACAATTCCTTACCACTAGGCCACCAGAGCTTTCTACACTCACAATATAGAAAGCTGATTTATTTGAAACAAAGCAAATATAGAAAAAGTAGTATGATAAGTTACCATTTACTTTAATTATTTTCTTGTTACAGTTTCATAAAGGTTATTAACGCTTTAGAGATAAAATTTATTATTTTGCATTACGTACAAATTGGCATTATACTATGGCAGATAGTGGTTACAGGCTATGCAAAGAAAGAGAGAGCACGAGAGTTAATGGCAGTACAGCTTGTTGTTACATGCTATCTGGTTGGCTACGATTCGTAACAGCACAGCAGAGCATAACACTGCCCCATTCTATGTCATACTCACAAATGCTGCTGGGCCACTGTGGGAGCCACTGGGTCAGTCTGTGCTCTAAGGTCTTCCTCTTTGTTGCTGATGCTCTATTTTACCGAGCAGGATGTCCATCTTAACAGAAAGGGCCTGATCCTTCCTGATAAGATGCCTAAAGTAAGTAAAGTCAACATCCTTGCTTTTAGGAACACTCTGGCTGCACTCTCTTACAAGGCAGACCCTTATTTAAGGAAACTTAAAAATCATGACATCCGTGAGATGATAAAATATTTTATTATATTGTTGGAATTTTTATTGCTTGTGCCAATATAAAAGAGTCTCATCTTTTAGACATACATACTGAAATGCTTTCAAATGAAATGTTAACGATGTTGTGTTGTTGATTGATGACTGGGACTTAATTGAAAATAATATGGCAGTGCAAGAATATAGAGATAAAGATGGAACATTCTGGGTTATTGGTGGGTCATTGAAAAAGGTCTATTATGGGTACTAGGAGTTCAACATGTTTGTTTTTCAAATAAACTTTGGTATATTTGAAAGCCAGGTGGAGGTAAATGTGGCTGACACTTATCTTTCTCTCCTTCTTCCTGACTTTGATACAGATGTGGTGCTGTAGCTGAAACTGTCTTCCCACTCTAAGGAGGTTCAAACCATGAAGATAAGGAAGGCAGACCAAAACAACAGAACAAAATAATGGTTCTTTGGTAACAGTCACAGGCTGCTTATCTCTAGACTTCTTTTATAAAAGAAGAAGGAACTCTTATTTGCTTATATCACTGAGTAGAGCTGCTTATTGCTTGCTTCTGGGAGTATTTCTAATTGATACAGTTATTAAGCAGTTAGTCTAATTTCTCAAAACTGAAGTTTCCATTTCCTTTTTACCATTAGGCAGGCACATTCAAATGTATCACTGAAAAGAAAACTATGAAAACAACTATGAGATATCATCTCACCCCAGTAAGAATAGCAAAATTTAACAGAACAGCAAACCACAAATGCTGGTGAGGTGGTAGGGAAACTGGAACCCTTATTCACTGTTGGTGGGAGTGTAAAAATGGTTCAACCACTATGGAAGGCTGTATGGCGCTTTCTCAAAAAGTTGCAAATAGAAATACCATTTGACCCAGCATTTCCACTACTAGGAATATACCCCAAAGAAACAATAACCACCACCCAAGCAGGTATATGCACACCCATGTTTATCGTGGTTTTGTTCACAATAGCAAAGAGCTGGAAACAACCTGAGTGCCTATCAACAAACGAATGGATAGAGAAGCTATGGTATATTCATTCACACCATGGAATACTACGCTGCTTTGAAAAACGAGGAACCCATGAAATATTATACAAAATTGGTGACCTTGGAGGACATTATGCTGAGTGAAATATCTCAGTCACAAAAGGACAAATACTGCATAGTGCCACTGTGGTAAAATGGGACTGACATTGGGGTTGGGGGTAGACTGAGAAAGATGGGATAAATTATGTATACTGCATTGAAAGAGATGAAGGAGAGAGCTGTTAAAAAGGGATATATGACTAGGTATTACTGTCATGACAGGAGTCCAGAACAAAGGCTGCATAGTGGAGTGGACTTTGGGAGAGGGATTGTATAACAATGGAAGAATTTTTCTTTTACTTTTCAAAGAGAAGAACAAACTGGGGGAGGGGTAGGCAGGAAGAAAAGTGCACCAATGAATGAATGGAAATCCAAAGTCTCTGTAAACTTTCATTTAAATTACTAATAATTTAAAAAACTATGATACATTTGGTAGGATAAGTTGGTGAAGAGATGTATTGTTTTCACTTTTAGCCTGTTATGAATAGTGATAACCTGGGCATTTGTGCACAGGTTTTGTGTGGTTAGATTTTTGTTTTTCCTCTAGAAATCAACTTATTATTTTCTTCCAATTTATAGCAAAACTCTTCGAAAGATGTATCTTTACTCATTTTTGCTAGTTCTTCTCCTGTTATTTTCTTTGTGTGTTTAGGGGTTTTTGTGGTATGTACCAAAAAGTGGTATTTCTAGGTCAGATGGTCCTCTGTTTAAACACTGCTTAATATTTTGAAGAATTGGGTATTATTGATTAACAACTGTATGACACTCTACTATGATCTCAAAATAGAGTGTGACTTTAAAAATGTTGAACACAAAATAAGAATTAATTCATTAACGTATTCTAAAACAACACTACAATGAAAGAATTTTTCCTTTACCTTTCCAAGAGGGTAGTGTAACTGGGGGCGGAGCGTTGGGAGGGGAGAAAAGTGCAGCAATGAATGAATGGAAATCCGAAGTCTCTGTAAATTTTCACTGAAATTAATAATAAATTTAAAAAACCATGCAAATATTTTCTCATTTCTGTGGTGGTTGTGCACCATGAAGGCACAAACAGTCCATGACTCACCCTCCAGCAAGTTCTCACACGCAGTAAACCCCACTGGAGGAGACAGCCCAGCTTTCCCTCTTGGGGCACCTGGTGCATTCAATCCACAAACCTTTGAACAATTCCTTACACTAAGCCCCCAGAAACCCCTCCATATCACTGGGTACTTATAAATAAAGTTCTCCAGCTTATGCGCATTTCAAGTCATAAAACTTTGTTAAATGCCAAATCAGAAGCGACACCTCAACCCAATGAAACATCATATTTATAGGGATATAAATTTAAACTCATATGCCAATACTTTTAAAACTTTCTAAGTGATTTTAGTTTACAGTAATGTCTGATAGGTACTGTTTAGATGAAATATATAAAATGTTTATGTTGTGGTTATATTATATTGTTGTTATGTGCCGTCGATTCACTTGCGACTCATAGCCACCCTATGTACAACATCCCTAAACTCTGCTCTGTCCTGTGCCAATTGCACTGTCTCTGACACACCCATCCCGATTACCCCAGTCACTGAATCAATCCACTTCATAGGGGACCTTCCCCTTCTGCGCTGTCCCTCCACCATGCCAAGCATGATGTCCCTCTCCAAGGACCTGTCCCTCCTTACAACATGTACAAAGTATGTTAGATGGAGCCTTTGAATCCTTACCTCCAAGGAGCAGCCCGGTTTGACCCTTTCCAGGATGAATCTGTTTGTTTTCCTAGCAGTACCCTCAATACTCTTCTCCAGCACCACAGCTCAAAGGCATCAATTCTCCTTCTATCCTCCTTAGTCATTGTCCAACTCTCTGATGCATAACAAGTGATTGCAAAGACCATGGCCTGTATCAGGTGCACGTTAGTCTCCAGAGAGACACCGTTGCTCTTCAGTACTTTGGTGAGGTCCCTAATAGCTGATTTTCCCATGGCAATACGTCTTCTAATTTCCTGGCTGCTGGTGCCAAGAGTGTTGACTGTGGAGCCAAGCAAACAGAAGCTGTGAACAATCTCAATCTCTTGGTTATATGTATCTGGTGATATCACAGGAATTTAAAATTATTTTTTTAATATGGAACACTTCTTGCTTATCTTCTCTGTATCATTCCAATCTTAGTATATGTGCTGCCAAAGTGAGCACGGGAATTTAAAATTCTTAACCTCTTGTGTGTAACAGGTACTCCCTATGTATCCATCTGTCAATCATTGCCATCAAGCAAGCATTTCAGAGGCTGTAAATCTCACAAGAGGAGACTGTCCATATTCCTCTAGCAGGGACACTACTGTATTTGAACCACTTGAAGTGATGGCACAGCTCCCTAAAGACTAGGTCATCAGAGAATCCCAACTACATGTGCAATCTAAAAACAAAACAAAACAAAAACAAACAAAAAACCTCACACACAAAAGTGCCAAAAACTATGTTAACTTTGAAAATAACTTAATTTTGTGATGCAAAGTGTCCTAGTTGCACAGTCGGTTAATTATTAGGCTTCTAAACAAAAGACAGGCTGTTGTAAGCCATCAACCCTCATGTGGAAAAAGATGGTACAGTCTTCCCTCACTGCTTTGGAGACTTGCAGCCCTGAAAGTCTGATGAAGAGTTGCCATGAATTAGAATCGACTCCAGGAAATGGGCTTGATATCCTGGATTGTGGGTGAGTATAGGAGTAATTGCGAAAGCAAGTATAGTTTGTTATCACTTATAATCTGCTATGATGTAATTCTATTTCAGATGTTTAATTTTTACTACTCTTAAAACAAAAGTTAATCTCCCAAAATGTTAATTCTTTTGTTACCTTATGTCAGAAATCATACTTTCTTGGGAATTCATGCAATATTCTGCTTGGCCATGTAGACACCAATCAGGGTTCTTGTGACAGAAATACAACTCGAACTGGCTTAAAGAAAAAAAAATAGGACTTTAAAATACCCAACAAAATATTAGCAACTTAGTTCAGTAATCTAGAAAAAGAATAACACATCACAACAAAATATAGTTTACTCTAACATATAAGACTGGATCAATATTTGAAGTATAATCAATATATCCTATTGTGTTAGCAGACTGAAAAGAAAGTCATGTGATCACAGAAATGAAAATAGAAAAGCATTTGACAAAATTCAGTATTCCGTGATATAAAGTCTTTGTACACTAAGAATACATAAGCAAGTGCCACTATTGATTCTCATTTATGACAACCCATGTATGTCAGAGTAGAACCCTCATCAGGGCTTTCAGTGGATGGTTTCTTGGAAGTGTATCACAAGGCATTTTTTCCCCAAAAGTATCAATTTTGTCATTCTTATTCATTATCCAGCTCTAAGATACATAGTAAATGATTGAAAAGACTATAGAACCCTGACAGCACATTTTTCACAATTATGTCTTTTGATTGCTTTGCTTTTAAATAAAATTTTATTTTAATTGTGATTTTAGTGAATGTTTACAGAGAAGTTGGATTTTCATTCATTCATTGTTGCACATTTTACCCCTTCTCCTATCACCAGGCATTTTTTTCTGAGATACCTCTGGGTGTACTTGAACTGCCAACCTTTGAGCTGAGCATGTGAATGACTTGTACCACCCAAAGACTACAGGACATATATATAAAAATTTTTTTTAAACTCAATAGTAATAAAATAAAGAGAAATGAGAGGTGACATCAGCATGGATTGAATTGTGTCCCTTAAAAATACAAGTATATAATTATTTAATGTAGAAGTTTTGTAATAAGCTTCTGAATTCTAATGAACTGTTATTGTGTACGATTGACTTCCTGGTGGCTTTCTAGAGACAGTAAATCTCACAGGAGGAGATTGTCCCTCCTTCTGCAGAGCAGCTGATGGATTTGAACTGCGTGCTGTACAGCACAGCTTCTTGCCACTAGGCCACCAGATTAACCTGATGGGCTGCATAGGATTCAGATTGACTCCATTTGTGGGAGAAATCATTAGAGGAGCTCAATACCAGCAGTCAAAACTAGGCCAGGGACAGACCATAAGCAAGTTCAAATTGAGGCTGAAGAAAATGAAAAATAAGTCTACAGGAACCAAAATATGATTTTGAATCAATTCCATCTGAATTTCATGATCATCTTAAGAATAGGTTTGAGGCACTGAACACCCAATGATCGAAGATCAAATGAATTGTGGATCCTGGCTGAAAGTAAGGAATGCCAGAAGAATGTCTATTTGTGCTTTATTGACTGTACAAAGGCATTTGACTGTACGGATTATGACAAGTTGGGGCTGACATGAGAAGAATGGGAGTTCCTGAGCACTTCCTTGTGCTCATGCGGAACCTCTACCTGGATCAGGAGGCTGTTGTGTGAACGGGCCAGGGGAGCACTGCGTGGTTTGGAATTGGGAAGGGAGTGCACCAGGGTTGTATTCTCTCTCCATACCTCTTCAGTCTGTACACTGAGCAAATTACATGAGAGGCTGGACTCTATGAGGACGAGTGTGGCATCAGGACTGGAGGGAGACTCATCAATAACATGCGCTATGTGGGTGACACAACCTTGCTTCCTAAAAGTGAAGAGGACTTGAAGCACTTGTGATAGATCAAGGACTACAGCTTTCAGTATGGATTGTGTCTCAATGCCAGGAAAATAAAGATTCTTACCACTGGGCCAATAGGCAGCATCATGATGGATGGAGAGGAGATTGAAAATGTCAACAGCTTTATATATTACTTGGATCCACAATTAACACCCTTGGTACCCACAGTCAGGAAATAAGGAGATGCATTGCACTTAGAAAATCTGTAGTTAGGGACCTCACCAAATCATTTAGGAGTAATGATATCAGTTTGAGGACTAAGGTGTGTCTGATTCAGGCCAGGGACTCTCTGATTATTTGCTATGCATCTGAGAGCTGGACAATGAATAAGTATGAAAGAAAAAGAATTGATGTCTTTGAGCTGTGGTGCTGGAGAACACTGAACATCCCATGGATGGCCAAGAGAACAAACAGATTTATGTCTTGGAGAGGGTGCAGCCAGAGTGCCCTTTGGAGCTCGAATGTGTTGCTAGGAGATGCTATTCCTTGGAGAAGGATATGATGCTGGGAAGGGTGGAGGGTAGGCAAAGGAGAAGAATAACCTCAACCAGGTGGATTGACACGGTGACCACTGCAATGGGCTCTTGTGTGTCAGGCAGTATGAGGATGGCACAGGATAGAACAGGGTTCAGATCTTTTGTTCAGAGGGTCGCTATGAGTCTTACTGGACTCGATCGCACCTATCAACCACCACAACAGAAAGATTTAGGGTGGGATACAACTCTCTTTCATCTCATTACTGCCCTGATCCAGCGATATGACCTGCACCCCCTTTTCTCTTACAAGAGATATGTGGCAGGTTATGTGTTAGTCTGCAAATCAAATGCTTAGTGGTTCAAATTCACCAGCAACTCCCTGGCAGGAAGATGAGGCAATCTGTAAAGATTTACAGCCTCAAAAACCCAATGGAGCTTAGCCATGAGTGGGAATAAACAGTGAGTTAGATAATGAAAACATTGTACAACAATGAAATAATTTTTTTTTCAAAGAAAAAAGCAAAATGGGGGGTGGGCAGGGAGGAAAATGTGCAACGTTGAATAAATGGAAATCCAAGTCCTCTATAAACTTTCATTAAAATCTCAATTAAAAAGAAATGAAAATAAGATAATTAAAACAACTCCAATTTCACATATACTTCCACACAGTATGTATTCATTAGAATGAGTTACAGTATGTGAGTGATGCACTAAGTGATAACTATTTATCAACATTTTAAACTGTACATTTTTTTGTATCTGTCAAAAGTCTCTAATGGCATATTATTTCATGTTCTTCTGCAACCACATCAATAGCCACTCCCCATTCAATCTTGCCTCTCTCTACCCAGGTTTTAACATGCACAGCTTGGTTTTCTAACAACTGCAAATCAATCATTACATCATCATCCATCATGTCTGAGTTCTCAGTAATAAAGGTGTCTTTCTTTCCACATTAGCAATTTGGGTGGGCAGAAGAGCCATAAAGATATATGACCGAAGACTTGAGAATTGGATTAAACAAGGTTAAACAAGATTCAATTTTCCGAGTCCCTCTTTACCACAAGAATTGTGTTGATCCACTGAATGAAGGAGTCAATTGTTGGCAAGAGCTTTACTTAAGCACTCAGGAGAAAATCGTACTGAAATAATTTTTGCAGTGTTACTAGAATGGCAGGGAGCTGGGACTAATACCACAATCAATGGCTTGTTTATTTTAAAGTTATTAAAGGAAATATTCTTTTTCTGTCTATAAAATCATAAGGGAACTCTAAGGGTAACGAATTGCGTTGCCAAACCAAAGATACATGGTTCCAATCCACCAGCTGTTCCTCAGGAAAAGATGGGCAGTCTCTGGTCCTATTTTCTGCCTCTTAAAACCCACCAGAGGGTCAGCTATTGGTCAGTTCTTCTGATTTGAAGGTACGTAACAACAGCAATAACAAAATCATAAACTATGGTAGATGTAGTTTCAAGGTTAAGTGTGCTGAAGCACAGTATTTTAGGTGTTATTATCACAGCAAAGAGGGTTCCATCTGATCTGGCCCACGACTCTTTCTCTCTCTCATCACTTTCCACTCTCCTCAGTCTCGAATGTTCCAGCCTCATTGGCTTTCTGCATCTCTCTTAGGTTAACCAGTCAATATCTACTTCAAGGTTTTTGTAACTGCCCATCTCTTTAATTCAGGCTTTCTCTACCTCAGCTACCTAAACTACTGATGTCTGGTGCCCACTAGTCTTTGTTGCTGGGGCCCTCTTGTACTTTGCAGGATGGCTAGCTGCAGACTGTGCTACTTCCTACCAGAGGCTAATAGCACCCAAACCCCAGATAAATATCTTCAGACATTGTCAGAGATCCGTAGAGGGGCAGAATTGCCCCCAGATGGGAGCCACTGCTCTGGTTACTCTCCTCAGTCATTTTAACCATTTTAAAGCATACACTTCAGTGACATTAAACACATTCACCACGCTGTACAACCTCTACCACTCTGCATCTCTTAACATTTTTCTCACCTAAAATAGAAACTTAGTACCCCTTAGCACTCATGCTCTCTCTCCCACTCTCTACTGCGTTATAGGGTCACAACCACCTTATAGCTTTCCCTCCAGTAAGTTTCCAACACTGTAAATTGGATGGAAGGAGACTGCCCACTTTTTCTCCCTCAATCAGTCACTGGTCCTTTCGAACCACAGGGGAAGCGTGGCCTCTGGGTTTGCACATCTTCCTAAGGGCTTAGCTGCTGGAGATCCTACCAGCCCCTGGTAACCGCTGACAAACTTTGTCTTTGTGCATGTGCCTGAACTAAATATTTTGGTTATATGAGGTCATATGGTATTTGTCTTTTTGTGTCTATTTGTTTCCCCCATTCATCAAAATATTTTTAGGGCTCATCCATGTTGTAGCATGTATTAGAATTTCATTTCTGTCTATACTGTGCACCATTCTACTGTATGGATAAACCACAGCCATTATTAGGTGAGCAATTTGGCCTCTTTTTCACACACTCTGTATCAAGATAAGGCTTATGGCCCATGAGTCCTTAAAGGCCCGCCAAAGAGACATTCATTAAACAATCTCCTGTAAGACATGGATACCGTCCAGGTTATGAATAGAATGTCCAGAGAAAGAAATGGAATGTCCACCTCTCACCTTATGCTCTTATTACGTATATTCTTGCTTTTCTACCTTTCTATATGTTCATCCTTCAGTGCAGACTTTATATTTTGACTTCTGCAGGACTGTAGTCTTCAGTATGGATTGAAGCTCAACATCAAGAAGACGAAGATTCTCACCACTGGGCCAACTGGCAGCACCATGATAGATGGAGAAAAGACTAAGGTTGTTAACAATTACAGCTTACTTGACTCCACTATCAACACTCTTAACACCAGCAGTTGGGAAATCAAAAGAGTAATTGCTTAAAACAACTATGATATATCATCTCACCCCAGTCAAAATAGCAAAATTTAACAGAACAGCAAGCAACAAATGCTGGCGAGGTTGTGGAGAAACTGGAATCCTGATTCACTGTTGG
>NW_006399882.1:199406-236150 GCF_000299155.1 Elephantulus edwardii | reverse complement strand
CAAAGGACACACTGACAAAGGAGATTAATCACAACCGGCTTTGACAAGCACTGTGGCAATTGGACAATTAAAACAGACATTCGGATGGAGGGGGAAGAAGAACAAACTGGGGAGGAGGGTAGAGAGAACGGTGCAGCAATGAAGGAATGAAAACCCAAAATCCCTGTAAATGTTCATTAAAACTAATAAAATTTAGTTTAAAAAAAGATTAATTGCATTGGGAAAATCTGCTGTCAGGGACCTCTCCAGAGTGCTGAAAAACAATGATGTCAGTTTAGAGACTAAAGTGCACTTAATCCAGGCCATGGTCTTCACAATTACTTGTTATGCTTCAGAGAGATCGACAATGACTAAGGATGATGGAAGAAGAATAGATGCCTTCAAATTGGTGGGTGCTGGAGAAGAATCTTGAACATATCATGGACTGCTAAGAAAATAAGTAGGTCTGTCTTGGAGAGAGTAAAATCAAGTTTCTCCTTGGAGGCTAGGATTTTGAAGCTCTGTCTCACATACTTTGGGTACGTGGCCAGGAGAGTCTGGTCCTTGGAGAAGGACATCATACTCAGAAGAGTGGAGGAACAGCGCAGGAGAGGAAGACCCTGGATGAGATGGGTTGATACAGTAAATGGGGCGATGGGGGTTGGTGTGAAGGAATTAGTGAGACTGACTTAGAACAGGGCAGTGTTCAGAGCTACTGTACATAGGGTCACTATGGGTCACAGGTGACTTGATGGCACACAATAGCAACAAGAACAACAACAAGTTCCCTCTCCAGCACTCAGCATGATGTTTCTAACATGACAAACACCCAATAATTACTTATTGAATCAGTTAGTAATTAGTTTTGTTTTAAAATATTGATATGGGGACACTCTGATCTTCCGCCCTTCCCTCTAATCTGAATAGCAAACCCATTTTCAGTTATTTTATTTAACACAAGGACATCGCTACTGGGAAGCCAATGAGAAGTCCTTTAGTCTATCTGATCCCTCAGAAGACATGATGACAACTTGAATTTGAGATGGAGCCAGGTGCCTGAACTGAGGAACACAGGGAAGGAGAGAGACAAACAGGAGAGGCAATTCAGTGAGGAGAGGGCCAGTGAACTGGAAAACGATTAGCAGTCTTAATCAGGTTCCACTGTGACCTCTTAACGCTCAGAACAATTTTGGAAGCACCTGGAAGGCATATTGTGTAGTCAGGAAGTTACAGCATTGGGGGATTTTATTGTTTTGCTTGTGTTGTTGTTTGTTTACTTGTTTTACTTTTTGTCTATTGACTTTAAAAAATCAACAAAAATATCAACTCTTTTTCTTAGTACCAAAATAAGGTGGTGTGGGTTCAGTTTACATAGCTGTGTGATTTATTGACTTCCAAATTGTTCCATGTGGCTAAAAATAGAGGATCTGAACTTGTAAACCGTAAGTTATGTTAGCAGCAGCATTTCTTCTCCAAACGTCAGCGCGGATGCCTGGCTCTTGATGTGCCTACATTCCCCAGGTCAGGGCATGGAGAGCCTGTTCAAATGCAGGCAGGGCCATGGACCAGTTAGAATCCTGCTAAGAATCTGCATTTCCACCTTCAGCTAAGGGAGCTCTTGTGGCCTAGTGGGTAAACAATTAATTGTGCTGTCAATCCAAAGGCAGGCAAGGTGGTTTGCATCCATCAGTGACTCTGAAGGACACAGATGCGTAGCCTCCTCTCATGTAATTTACAACCTCTGAAAACTCATTGGAGGGTCAACTATGACTATGCACTTAGAATCAACCAGGTGATATTGTTAAAACAGATTCAGATTCAGTATTGATTCAATATATCCAGGGTGACTGTTGTTACTGGGAAACCAATGCTAAGTCCTTTCATCTATCTGATCTTTTTGAAGACATGACAGTGACTTGAAGTTGAGATAGAGCCAAGTGCCTGGTTGAGGAGCATAGAAAACAGGTTCTAATTCACTGTATCTGGGGTTGCTGTTCCTAGGTGCCATTGAGTCAAGTATGACCCCTAGCGGCCCCATGTACAACAAATCTGAACCCTGTCCTATCCTGTGCCATACTCACCATCTCTGATACTTGTGAGCACATTGCTGCGGTGACCGCGTCATCATGCCCGAAGTATATGAGACAAAGCTGTATGAGACAAAGCTTCACCATCTATGCTTCTAAGAAGTACTCTGGCTACACCTTCTCTAAGACCTACCTGTATGCTCTTTTGACAGTCCATGGGGTGGAAAGGCAAATTTTCAGCAGGGGCTTTAACTGGAATGAACATGTTCAAAGACTTGGGCTCACACAGGAGGGTGAGCCACACAGGTGTTCGGGGGAGAAGAGGGTCTTTATTTCAACAGATCATAAAAATATTCAGTGTTGGCTGTGATTTATGATGGCATGAAAGCAATTAATCCAGGGCTTCAGGGAAGCAGAGTGGAAGAAGAGACAGGGCAGGTCATGGATAACCTCAAATCCAGCTTTACTAAGCAGAAATGCTGCCACCCAGCAGAGAAATATGGATGCTTGCCTCAGAATAGTTCCTTAAATGCTTGTTCTGCTGGTAGACAAAGGGTCTAACAGAAAAAAAAACTTCTCTGAACTGGTCCAACACCAATGAGCAAAAAGTCTTAAAGAGACTCACCATCCAACAAGGATCCCTGTGACAGTTTCACCAATGAGTGACAGAGAATCACTCACTGAACACATGCGAGCCTGGGCTAAAGGTAGACGTTATTAACGCTGCTTTATAGATGAGAAAGTGAGTCCTGAGGAGGTGGTATTTACAGTCATCAACTACTAACCGAAACGTGGAGATTGGAACTCACAAGCTGCTTCGCAGGAACAAAATGTGATCCTCTGTGTCGGTCAAGATTTACAGCATAGGAAACCGTACCTGGCTGATAGGGTCACTATGATTCAGAACTGACTCAGTGGCAGTGGGGTGGGGGGAGAAGGTAAAATGTTCAGGGAGGTGAACTGAGCTTTCCTGAAGAGCATCCAGCTAGGAAGCATCCTAGCTCACAGCACTGGCTGTCCATCCACAGCCTTGTTATTCAAACCACAGTCCTAGCTGCCTCTGTATTACCTGCAAGTATCTGAGCTATGACAAATCCAGGGCCCAACCCAGGTCGCACAAGGAGAAACTACAAATTAATGGGATCCTCCACTATTCACTTGCTAGTGAAAATCAGAGAAGCACTGTTCTGGGTCTCAATCTTCTCCAAACATTGGAGGCAACAAAGCAGACTTACACCCTATAGACACCAAGGTCCCCATAGCACAGGCAGGTCAGGCGAGTCAGGATCTTTGAGCTGAGGTCTACATACAGGTAATGTTTTTACCTCCACACACTGATAAATCAAACTCACATGCTATGAAGTTGATTCTAAGCCAGCATCCAGTAAAGATAGGGCAGAGCTGTGTACACAGGGATTCAGACACTGTTAACTGTTTACAGAAGCACACTGTCACATTCTTCTCCTGCTGAGTGGTTGTGAGTGTCAAACCATGACCTTTTGGATAGTGTTGCTATTGTTGTTAGGTGCTGTCAAGTCGAGTACAACTCATAGTGAACCCATGAACCGAAGCTCTGAACCTTGTTCTGTCCTGCGCCAACCTCACACTTCATGACACACAAAAAGCAGCAGTCACTGTGTCAATCCACCTGGTTGAGGATCTTCCTGTCCCTTGCCAACCCTCCACCCTTCCTGGCATCTTGTCCTTCTCCAAGGAGGTACACCTCCTAGCTACATGCCCAAAGTACGTGAGGCAAAGCCTCATCATTCTTGCCTCCAAAGAGCACTCCAGCTGCACCCTCTCCAAGACATATCTGTGCTTGGGAGGGTAGAGGGACAGTACAGGAGAGGAAGACCCCCAATGAGATGGATTGACTCAGTCACTGCGGCAATGGAGGTAGGTGTGTCAGAGACAATAAGGTTGACACAGGACAGAGCAGGAGTTACAGCTGTTGCACATAGGGTCACTTTGAGTCACAAGCGACTCGACGGCACATAACAACAATTTAGGAGAAGAAGGTATACTTTAAAGATAAAGGACATGTACTGTAAAACCTTCTTGGAAGACTTGTTAAGTGGAATTCTGATGGGTAAAGAGCTGCGCTGCCAACCGAAAGGCAGGCAGTTCGAATCTACGAGCTGCTCCAAGGGAGAAAGATGGGCAATTTCCTCCTGTGTGATTTACAGCGGCCACTGGAGGGTCAGCTATGACTTGCTTCCTCCTTAACAGCAATGAGTTATTAGTTGTCTTGTTTCAAGTTAGTTACTTCTGGGTAACATCAAGTTAGTTCTGCACAACGTTGTGTACAACAACATGAATGCTTTCCAGTCCTGTATTGCTCTCTCCATCTTCCCTACGCCTGAGCCCATTGCAGCCACTGTTAGGTCTAAAGCCCACTGAGGCTTTTCTCTTTTTCCTTGACCCAGATCTTCCCAAACTTTGCTGCACACAAGAACGTACTGCCCAGAGAGCTTTTTAAAATCCTGATGCACTAATTACCTCAGAATCGTAGGGGGAAGGACCCAGGCATCAGTAGTTTTTAAAGCTTCCAGATGTTTCCAATGTGGAGGCAGGGTTGAAAACTCCTGCTCTAATTGGAATTTGGAGACTCTTTAATCAATTCTCTAGCAGCCAACACCAGTTTACGGAGAATATGAGGAATGGAAGAACAGGTTAATTAACACCACAAGGTAGCAACCAACCAGGAAGGGCTAAGCCCTCCTTTCTCTTAAAAAACATGTCAATCTCGCTGAGTTCTGACTCACAAGAACTTCCATTGGTTTCCAGAGGCTGTAAGTGGTAATGAGAAGAGACTGCCCATCTTTCTCCCTTGAAGTAGCTGGCCGATTCAAACTGCTGAGACTTAAAGCCTTTGGGTGAGTAGTGCAATTCACTGTGGACTACACAACCAGAACTCCCCTGACACAGCAATAACATTAAAAGTAATAGAAGATCAATGTTCTACTTTGATGTACAGATGTTTGCATTGATCTCTACTGTGAAGTCTATTCAAATTCACATGAGTCAGAACCAATTCATAGCTGACCCTCCAGCAAGACTTCTAAGGCTGTAAATTGCAAAGGAAGAGATTCCTCAGCTTTCTCCCTCAGGGCTGTTGGTAGATTTGAACCTCCAGAGAGGTGCCACCTTTGGCTTAGCAGCATAGCTATGGATTATGCCACAAGAGCTCCATGGAGTGAAGTCTAAGAACCTGCCTCTTAGTCGTGTCCTCTGAGGATCCTGATGAGGACCCTTCTCTGTAGCGGAGAACTCATTAGGACCCTGGGTTTTCTTGAAGTCTCTCCAAAGGGTTTCAGTACTAACAGCAGAGTTATTCTCATTTTGTCATTAATGAAGTTAGGACTTTGCTAAATTTGTACTGAGATTCCCATTCTCCTTGATGTTAACCATAATTTGTTGTGATCCACATACTCAAATTCCTTTGTTTCGTCAGTAAAATACAAGTATACATCTTTCTGGTATACTTTGTTTTCAGCCAAGATTCATCTGACATCAAAAATAATATCCCTCATTCCATGATTTTTTCTAAATCCAACTTTAATTTCTGGTAGTTTTCTATGGGTGTACTATTCTAGCCATTTTTTAATAACTGTCAGCAAGATTTTGCTTGCATATAATATGCATTTGCTATGCTGCTAATGTCAATGTTCTGTTGAGTCTTGTTTCTATGGAATAACAACAAAGACTCATCCTCCCCTGCCCCCAAACCAAAGTTGACTAGGAAGCTGTCTTTCAAACTTCTTGACGTAGGGAGCTCAAGTGGCCTAGTGGCCAGAAGCTGTGCTGCAATCCTGAAGGCATGTGGTTCTAGGCCACCAGCTCCTCCTCAGGAGAAGGCAATCTCCTCCTGTGCAATCAACTGCCTCTGAAAACACCCATTGGTCAGCTATGGGCCAGTTCCCACTCTATGGTACACAACAAGCTTCTTGGCATAGTTTAGTGAGGGTTGCTCATTTATTGAAATATGATACTCTGTCAATTCTTGGGGCCATTTTTTTTGGTCAGATTAGTGCAGCTTGAACTTCTTCTTTCATTACCATTGATTTTCTAAAATTTTTTAAAAATATTGGTTTGCTTACAAAGTGTGTGTACACTGTGTTTCACACCAGTCTTCATTCACATTGTGTTTTGTACAATCATTCTCATGTATTATGTTTTATAAAATTTATTACCATGGGACATGCTTATCCACACCATCTTTTCAGGCTCATTACCATTGATTTTTTTCCCTATATAAACTTTTTATTTTATACTAATTTACTTACAAAATTTGTATACATTGTTTTCCACTCACAATCTTTCCCATTTCTTAACCCACATCTCCTTCCAGCCATCGAATTGTGTGACCCAATGACTACCCCCTTTGCCCATCCTCACCGCTCTGCTCCCTCTCCCCCTTGGATCCTCATACATGTTTTACTAGTTATCTATTTCTATAAGAATCATCTTGCACAGTATTTGTCCTTACAGGACTGAGTTAGTTCACTTAGCATGATGTTCTCTAGTCCCTCCTAAGTTAGTGATTTTACAAAATCATTGTTCCTGTGTGCTGTGCAGTATTCCATCGTGTGAATATAACATAATTTCTCAATTCATTTAATTATTATTGGACATTTGGACTGTTTCCATGTTCTTGTGATATGGTGAATAAGGCTGCTATGAACACTGATGTACAAGTCTCTGTTTATGCCTCAGTTCTCATTCCAGCGATTTTTTAATCATATGCTACTTTCTGAAATGGTTCAGTGCAAACCGATTCTTTTTGGTACGGTGGCTGTGTGTATTTCTTCCATCTTTTTTGATGCTGCCTGCATCCTTCAATATTTTGCCCACATAATCCTTCAGTATTGCAACTCAAGGATTAAATTCATTCTTCAGTTCTTTTAGCTTGAGAAGATCTGAGTGTGGTTTATTTTTAAATAGCAAAATTATCTATGTTCAACCATATCAATTACACATTTATTATAACATTTTATTTTACTGTTGCACACAAATAATTTCTTTCAAATGGATTCACAATCTTTTTTAAGTTTCACAGATTTTCCCCACCCCAACATTGTTTCTTCAGATGTTTTGAAATAACCCTATGTAAGCTCATTTTGGATCTGTTTCCCTTTCTCTTTTATTTTTATTTTCTCAGTGATCTCTTCTTTCTTCTAATATTCACCCTTATGATGAGTTCCTAGTCCAAAACCCATGCTGATGGTCTGAGGGTACTGCTCTGTGGTGATACTGAGCATATTGAAGAGCCAGCCAGCGACAGCCAAGTGTCTGTGGGAACTCTCTTGAACTGCTGATGCAGAGAGATTGGAACCCTTTTGGTGTTTTAGCTCTAACTCTTTGCATATTTCTTTATAATATTTCTTTTGGCTTCTCAAGCTGCTCTCTGAGATTTTCTGTTAATCTCTCTCATCACCACTTTGCTTAACTTTATTAGTCTCTTTACATTCTAGTACCAGCTCCAGAGTTTATTATGACATCTAATTTGGCCGTTGGTTTGTTTTTTTGTTCTTCTCTCCTATTTTGGTAATGACTTTTTGCCTTCTTCACAGATGATGCTCTTGATGTCATCCAACAACTCGTTTAGTCTTTGGCCATTAGTGTTTGATGCATCAAATCCTTTCTTTAGATGGTTTTAAAATTCAGTTGGGGATAGGCTCAAGATCTTATTTTGGTTCTCACAGACTTGTTCTAATTTGCAGTTGATGCTTTGTTCTAGAGTTAGCCCATGACCTTCTTTTGGTATTTCCTAGATCATTCAAGATTTTGCTCGTAGTGTCTCTCAGTTTTATTGCAAGTTGAAGCTTGAATTGTTTTTTATTTCTTCTTACAGCTTGAAAAATGCTAAGCGAGTTCTTCCTTTTTTATTCTCCAACTCCAGGTCTTTGCACATTCCATTATAAGTAGAATTGGAGAAAGGCAGGGTTAGGGCAAGGTTCTGATCAGTTGTTCTTAGGGTCACTATGCCTCATAGTTGACTTGATGGCATAAAATAACAACAAATTTATGCTAAGGAGTCTTGTTGGCATAGCCCTTACATTCCTCGCTGCTGATTGAAGATGTTGGCAGTTTGACCATATCTAACAGCTCTAGAAAAGGGAAATCTTAGTGTCTGCTCCTGTAAAGATTAAAAAACTTGGAGCTATTTTGGTTCAAGGACTCTTCTGGTCTACAGATCAAAGAGGAGATAAGAAAGAAGGTGGTGGAGAAGCCTGAACTTCTTCCCTGAAGACTGCAACAACTTTCCAGTGTGAAAATGGAAAACCAAGAAGCATTGGACTCTCCTCAAACAGCCAAACAGTCTATTATTTCAGAGGAGATAATTTCAGAAGGAAAATAGGTCAAACTTGTAAAAAACAACCTACATGGATCCTACTGGTAAAACAAGAACTAGGGGAAACTGTGAAACACACAACCAGGAAAGGACTGTCAGCCGATGGTGTGATGATTGTCCCAGTGCTTCAAAGAACTCTTCATTATGAATGTATTGTTCTGGTGAAACAGTCTGCCCTTCAATGTGTGGTTATTGTATAGAATTCCCTGCAGGTCTCATGGATGATAATGAAGGCCCAGAAGCAGCTGCTCTGCAAGCGCTTGAAGAAGAAACTGCTTACAAAGGTAAGGTTGCTGAATGCTTGCCAGCTGTATGTATGGATCCAGGTTTGTCAAACTGTACTGTGCATATCGTGACAGTAACAGTTAATGGAGATGATCCTGAAAATGTACAACCCAAACCAAAGCTTGGGGATGGAGAATTTGTAGAAGTAATTTCCTTATCAAAGAGTGATCTGCTGAAGAGACTTGATGCTTTGGTAGCTGAAGAACATCTTACCATGGATGCCAGAGTCTGTTCATATGTTCTGGCCCTAAAACATGCACACACAAAGCCATTTGAAGTGCCCTTCGAGAAATTTTCAGGCCAAAAAAGGACAACAGCAATGTTGGCTTGGCGTGGTGTTGTGTTTTGTTTTGTTTTTTTTTAATTTTTTCTTTTTAAAATATCACCTGGCCTTCTTTACTCGTAATTGAATACATATTTGAAATGAGGTGGGTTTTTTTTTCTTCACAAAATCAAAGCAACATAGGATGCACGTAATTATATGAAATTATTATTACAGGAAGGCTGTTATTTTCATTTGAATTTGTTAAAGCTCTAAAATTAATAAAAAGGAACAATAAATGCAGATATATTTTCTCCAAATTAAAAAAAGTAAACTCAACTACTACTTTCTTAATGTAGCCTAGAGACAAGGATGTTTCTCTGTAGGAAACTGGACATGAGTTTCAAATGAGGTCAACTAATCTGAAGCCCAGTATCATATCAAATTCTCTAACTGGGTAAGGAGATAACTATTTACTCCATTAATGTTGTTTGTTTTGTTTTTAAAAAACTGTATACTTTCTAGGCCTCTCTTAATTGAAATATTTTGGTTTTGTACAATTCAACTAGATAGCAGAATATGAAACAAAACCAATAAAGAAAATATTTTTGATAAGCCAAAAAAAAATATTTAAAAAAACTCACAAGACTCCCATTCACTGCCTTTTAATTGGACCCACCTCTTAGCTGATCCGCTAGTGGGTGTTTGAGACTGTAAATTGCATGGGTTCAGACTGCTCATTTTTCTTCCTTGAGCTGCTGGAAGATTCTAATCTGCTTCCTTTGGTTTTAGCAGCATCACTTCCCTAGAGACTGGATCACCTGAGACACTATGAGACCGTCCTTTTTTGTCACAAGGGTGACAAATGAATAAAACATTGACTCGTACCGGAAACAATAATAAATGTGTGCTTGAATTGTGTAGACCTGTGCTTTTCAATATGGACACATATGGCAACTGAAATGTGGCTGGTCCAAACTGAGATGTGTTCGAGTATGAAATACACACCAGATTTCAAAGTCTTTGTAAAAACGTAAAAAAAGAAAGAAAATATCACATTGATGGTATTTTGATATAAATTCTTGTGGCTAGCTGCAAGGAACTTAGTGTCTAACTCATGGAGCGTCAGTGCAGAACGCAACGGCGTGTGGCCTAGTCCTGTACCATCAGTTGCACATCGAGCCACTGTCTACAGAGTTTTCATTGACTGAATTTCAAAAGTTTGCCTGGCTTTTCATCTGAAGCTTAGAAGTTCCACTGGAACTTGTTCAGCATCATGACGACATGCAAGCCTCCACTGAAGCAAGGGATGGGCCTTCCCATGAGGTGCCCTGGACTGGAATGGAACCCAGATTTCCTCCAAGGAAGATGAAAATCCTACCACTCAACCATACTTGTTGGCTACATGGTCAAATATATAATATTTTGGGAGTATTGAGTTAAACAAAAGGTATTAAATTGGTTTATCCCATTTCTTTTCTTAACTGGCTACTGGCAATGTAAAGGTTTACACTGAATATGTGACTCACATTATGTTTCTACCGGACAGTGCAGTTCTAAAGACTGGGCCCCACCCAGCCTCCCTGGTTCAGAAGTTGCTTTTGACCAAGACGCTAAGGTGTGCCTCTGCCTGTCTCTTGGGCCTTCTCTTTTTACTTCCCCAACTCATCTGGAACCCCGCTGTTCAAAGAGCCCCAATGGGCTCCTTCAAATGCATTCTCCTGCCCCAGGCAGCATTGCCTTTAAACTCTCTGAGTACAGCACCATCATCAAGTTATCCAGCTTGCCCATAGGGCCAGGAAATAGAAATGCCCCTCCTCTTTAACCTCTTTCCTGTGATTTAAGTCTCTTCTTTATTTTCTGGCCTGTTCTCAATCACTGTAGAAGGACAGTACTTTCGCCCCTTAATACATCTTCTTCCAGACTGTCTATTCGGTTTTCTTTTTCTCAGCTAATTCCATCCATGCCTCACAGGACCCATTTCCCAGTTCTTCTAATCATTCCTGATAATCCTTT
This sequence comes from Elephantulus edwardii, assembly GCF_000299155.1. Lineage (NCBI taxonomy): Eukaryota > Metazoa > Chordata > Mammalia > Macroscelidea > Macroscelididae > Elephantulus > Elephantulus edwardii. The sequence continues at coordinate 225,226 of NW_006399882.1, read as the reverse complement.
TTCCAGGCCATGCTCCTCCCTCCCTTCAACAAATTGACTCAAAGCTGGGGTATTGCCACTCTGTTCTTTATGTAAGTTCTTAAAATGGCTGGTGCTAGGCAGATCATTAGGAGAGAGATGACTTTGATAAATGTCCCTGTCTTTGGAAGGGCAGGCAAAAGAAAAAGAGAGTGAGGCGGGGCTGAGCACCTCAGAGACCAAACAGGAAGCGGTAACATGAAGTGCTTCTGCCTGGAATGAAGTGGGTTCAGTGGAGCAAGGAGAGGGGAGGCTGCAGGAACTTAGGGATTCTAATTTTGGCTCTTTCATTAGCTCCCATCACAAGCTCAGGAAGAGCCGCTGGTCCAACTGCCCCAGTTTCCTCCAGCCATGGAGGCATCCAAAGCTATGGGTGGGGGAGAGATTTTAAAGTTTGTGACTTTGGAAAAACAGAACAAAACTGTCTTTAAAAAAGAAAAACAAACCAATAGTCTTGTTCATTGGCAGCCTTTATTTCAACATGGGACAGGAAACTTTTTCTTCTTTTTTGAGACTTCTAGGAGAACTTTATTGGTCAAATGGAAAACAGTTCCATTTTGGAAATGTGAAATAAATCTCTATGCAATCATTCTTCTAAAACACCTCACCGATATAAAGCATCTCATAAAGGTCTATTACACTGATTTGGTGACTTGGGGACCCTCACTTCTGAAGGTGGAATGAGCAGTGTTATACTCAATGAAAAGCCCCTTAGTGACAAAGAGGAAATTTGAGTGCTATTATGGCCATATTAAAGCTAGAGAGATTTTGTTGTGGAAATCTTTGGAAATCAGGGGGGAAATGCATTTTTACTAAAGAAATCTCATAGGGAAAACTGTCCTGTAAAAATCCTGCCTGGTTTTATTTTTCTTTCTTCCTTCTTTTCTTAAAATTTGCCTCATCTTCTTAATTCTTAAGTCAAAATGAAGGCAGGCCTCTGGAAGTTCGGCATTATAACCACCAACTACTGTTTTCTTGTCAAAATCTCACACAGTTACCTTCCCACCACAGTGCATGAAAAGTCCAACATGCTTTACATTTCTGTTTAACTCTTTAAAAATTAACCGTGTTTTGCATGTCAAAGCACTTTATTTTTACTAATTAATATCACTGTTGGGAAGGTGACTTTTGTTCTTTTCTCCAGGCAAACAAGCCAAGAGTTTAAATGACTTACCCTTTCTGAGAAGGAGGTCAGAGACTGAATTCAAGGATTTGAACCTGTCCAGAGACCATCAAGGCTACTTTTCAGAGTCTTAACTAAAACCCACCTGGCAATGTTAGACTATTTTTGCAGAAATTTGCTTGTTGCCCCAAATCAGGCCTACAAAGAACCCTGTGGATTTTGAGGGTATAGAAGATCTCTATGACTTTTCTTGCAGGAGGAAGTCATTCACAGGCCAGTGACAAAAGCTGACATTTATTGAACACTGACAATGTGCCCAAGACTTCGCTTGCATGATCCCATTATCACTCTAACACTTTGAAGTACAAAACTTATTATCACCATTTCTACAAATTAGGAAATAAAGAGTTTTGAGACAGGTAGCCACTTGTTTGGGTCAAAGGCTGACATTTGAACCATGACATTGAAGCTTAAAACTCAAATTCAAATCAATATGCCCTCTGTATATATGCCTGGCGATTACATTGGTAGAAATAATTTCGCTTCTTATGAATGTCCACACCCACTTCACCTCATGCACAGGACACTGGTTATAATAATTTCTTACTCAAATTTGAAAGCCTGATAGGTGAAATCTTCCTGACTTAAAGGTTAAAGCAAGACATGTTAACTCAGCATTGCTTTTTCTCAATTGTAGTCTGTAGGTTTAAATGAGAGTAAATAATTTAAAAAAGAAGATGAAGGACAAAAATAGGAAATAAAGAAAGAAATAGACTATCTGTTGACTGGCAAGTAATATTGACTGCTTCTATTTTTTAAATCACCAAAACTATTAAGTTGAGTTTAAGTTTATCTATCTATCTATTTTTTAATTTTAGAATTACTTTCTTTTCTATGATCAGAAAAGGCAAGCTATTATTCAGAACATTGTCTATTTGATTGCAAACTCATATAAGTGAAGACATTGCCTCTTTCTCGCACTTGTGCTGCTTTCTGTTTTCTCCTCCTACAATCCTGTCAAGAGATTTTTTTACTTTTACAGCAACAACAACATGAAGAGTATTTATAAAAAAATGTAGATATCTATGGAGATTCGGCTGCTTAGTAGTAAGAAGCTGTGCTGCAATCCCAAAGGCACATAGTTCAAATCCACCAACTGCTCAGTGGGAGAAGGGTGGACAATCTCCTCTCATGTCATTAACTGCCTCTGAAAACCTAACTCCTAGCTGCTAACAATAAGGGCAAAAATCAACAACGAAGAGTACCTGTCTGTTGTAAATTATTAGGCCCTCACTACTAGCTGTAAGAGCTCTAGGGGCCTAGTGGTAAGGAGTTGCACTGCCAATTCCAAGGTGGTTCTGCTGTTGTTAAGTGCTGTCAAGTCATAGGCTACTCATAGCGACCCTAAGAACAAATGACCTGAGTGCTTGTGTAACTTTTATCCTTTCTCCAGGTTCATAGGGTTTCTGGAGGCAAGCTATTTAGGAAGTGGATGCCACTCCTGCTTCCAAGCTTGTTTTAATTGGGGAGCTCCACCAAACACTGTCCACCATGGGTAACTATTATTGCATATAACACATCAGTGTCACAGTCAGTGTTCAGCTTCACAGTAACCACAAGTTACCGCTGTGTGTCAAGTGAACAGAGCAGGGCTATATGACCCAGAAGAATATTTGACCAAAAAACAATTAAAAACAGGCCTGAGGGCCACGGATTATAGTCACCCACCTTTGGCTTGGTAGCATCACTTTCTGTCCCCAAGGCCAACTGATCTCTCTCTACGCTGTTGTTGTTCTTAAGTGCCATTGAATTGTAGGCGACTCATAGTGACCCTATAAATGAAAGACCTGAGTGCTTGTATAACTTTTATCCTTTCTCCAGGTTCTTTTTGTCCCAAGTGGGTGTCAACAGAGGGGATTTGCCAGATGAATTGGGAGTCTCTGGCTCAGAGTCTACCAGCATTTGGGAGTGTTGGAATTGTAAAATACGGAAGAGTTCATCCACGCCTGTAGGCTGAGGGCTGAGACAGGGTCAGTGCGTTGTGAGTCTTGGTTGCCAGCTGGACCTTTGGAGGGCCTTTGGAGAGTCTCTCAAGTCTTGAAGAGGGACACACCTGTGTATGGAACACTCGGAGATCTTGTAGCTTTCTTTTTGTCCCAAATGGGTGTTAGCAGAGAGAACTTGCCAGATGAATTCCAAGGTACGAGGTTCAAACCCTCCAGCTGCCTCTGCAGGATAACAATGGGCAATCTCCTGTGTCTCTGCCCCTGAAAACCTGCTCGAGGCTCAGCTATGAGTCAGTTCTGACTAATGGTATAAAAACCCAATGAGCTGTAGTGGAGTTCTGCTGGCACAGTCGATAGGAAGGTGCACTGCCTACCCACAGGCGCCACAGCCACTCCACTGGAGAAAGACGTGCAGTCTCTCCCATTCGATTGACAGCCTCTGAAATCTCTTAGGGGAGAGGGGCCTGTCCGCTGTTAGTGGGTTTCCACTTGGCAGCAATAAGTGTTTACTGTAAAGTTGGGAGTTTGAACACACCCAGAAGTGCATCCAAAGGCAAGTCTGGCCATCTGTGACTCCAGAAAGTGACAGTCATGAGACGCTGTGGAGCAGTTTTGTTTTATATGCAGTGGCCATGAGCTGGAACTGCAGACTAGACCACACCCAACAACAACAACAATGACGATGACTGTCGGTATCTAAACTGCTCATGTTTTGTTGTCGTGTGCTGTGGAGTCAGAACCTACCCATAGCAGGTTTTCAGAGGCAGTAATCACACAGGAGGAGATTGCTCACCCTTCTCTCTCAGCAGGCTTTGAACTGAACTGCATGCCTTCAGGATTGGAACACTAAGATAACATCCCTATTTCTGTGAATACTTTAATCTCTGTGAGGTTTTTGACGAATGCCCCATCTCTCGACCCTTACATAGTGTTACTTTACTAGCATTAGATTTTCCTTCCACTCCCAACTCCCAGATCATTTTCTTAGGCCGCCCTGAAATCCTCAAAGTTTGATTTTGCTTGTTTGTTTATAACTCGCACTCTGGTGAGGATTGGATAAATTTGGCTCACTGACATTTCTTCCCTGTCTACTTTTTTATGAATATGTTATTTGGCTGCTAATGTTAAAATTCTGGATTTCTACCTTTAAAAAAAAAACACCAAAAAAACCCAACACCCAACCAAGAAGCGTTCTGGCAGCATAGTGAGCTACCAGGTGCTCTGCTACCAAAAGGTCAAAAGGCCGGCAGTTTGAATCTACCAACTGCTTTGAAAGAGAATAGTTGGAAGAGTGTTGTCTCTTCCCACAGACGGCCATGGTGCCCGAGGTCTACTATGAGTTGGAACCAATTAGAGGACAGTGGATTTGGTGCTTCTTTGTTTTTTTTAAATCAAAAGATCTGAAAATATCGAATCTACGTTTTCCACAGAAGTAGGTAGGGAATGTCCTCTCTCTCTCTTTGTTGTTGTTTTATACAGTTTTTTTAAAAAAAATGGTTTGCTTAGGCAATGTTTTCATAAGACAAAGTATATACTCAATATTTTACTACTAGTTGTTATCTGAGTCAAGAAGCTGCACTGCAACCCCAAAGGCACACAGTTCAAATCCATCAGCTGCTCTGCAGGTGATTTACTGCCTCTGAAAACCCATGGGAGGGTCAGCTATAAGTCTCTTTCAACTTGATGGCATACAAGAGCATCACATATAACCTCTCTTTTTAGTAGTAAAAAAAGCCATGCTGCCAACTCAAAGACACACAGCTCAAATCCATCAGATGCTTGTAGGATAGATAGAGATAGATATATAGATATATAGATAGATATATAGATAGATAGATAGATAGATGCTGTCATTGTTCAGAGCTGTCAAGTAGACCATGATTAATAGCAATTCTATGAACAGTGGATCTGAACTTTGCCCTAGCCCATTGCCTCTGATATACTTTAGCACTTTATTATAGTCACAGTGTCAATTGATCTCATTGAGGGTCTTTCTCTCTTCTGCTGATCCTCTATTTTTCCAAGCATGAGGTCTTTTTCCAAGGACTAGCCCATCCCAAAAACATGCCCAAAATATGTGAGATAAAGTTTTACCATCTTTGCTTCCAAGAAGCTCAGTGGCTGCAACACACACACACACACACACACACACACACACGTGCGCGCGCATGCAGAGAGGGAGAGAGAGAACACCTAGCATCAGGCAACTAACTTATTGTTGCTGTTGTCAGTTACTACTGAGTTATGACTTATGGTGACACGTAGGTAGACAACAGAATGAAATACCACCTGGTTCTGTGCCATCCTCTTGACTGCTGTATGTTAGCTTGAGTCTATTGCTGTGACTGTTGTGTTAGTTCATTTCAGGGAGGAATTTCCTTGGTTTTGTTACCCCTTTACTTTCCCAGCCAATCCTTATCTATGAACTGGTCTTTCCCAATGATGTATCCAGAGTAAGCAAGTTGAAATTTTACCACCCTTGTTTCCAAAGAAATATTCTCGCTATGTTTCTTCTAAGACAGAGTTGTTCACTCTTCTTACAGTTCCTGCACATAATATTCTTCACTAACACCTCAGCTTGAACACAGTAATTATGCAGCTCACTATTTCCAAGTTCTTTTTATGGTGTTGATAATCTCCAACGACTAGAAGGAGGAGAGGGCTCTCCTCTTTGACATCATTTCTGAATGAAAACAGCAAAGGTAAGTCATGGGAATGAGTGGGCATACCACAATCATATGTCCAGGCCTGTGAACTCATGAAGTCCCTGTCTTCTGTCCTTTGATAGCACTTTGCAGGTTAGGTTTATTTGCAGATCAATGTGACTGTGTTGTGATTTTTTTTTTATTCACTGACCTTTTAGCTGAACAGGTGAAAGAATCCACATTAAGTGAGTTGAGACATCACAGAACTGAGCCGAGTTAACTTTAGGTGCCACTCAGGAGACTTCTGGGCTCCCCAGATAATTATATCCCCGCTGCGCCGGAGTGAAGACGCTGGAATAATATTTCCTGCCAACTTCACATCATTTCACACACAGAAACTTATTTTTAACCTCTGTTCTGCTAGTTTCTAAAACTTCTGGTGCCGATCCTGAGAAGACTGCTTGAAGATGTTGGGGGGGTGCGGGGGTTCCTCTTGTGTACTGATTTCTGCTTGAGGATCTTCTGCTGAATGTGAATTTTGAATGCTAATTCACAACCACATCTAGGGTTACAGGGTTAAGTCAACTTGCGCATTGCCTCTACTGAGCAGAGACAGAATAAAATGTTGCAGGCAAATAGAAGTCTGGGATGCTGTATGAGAAATTACCATGATGCAATTGATACCTGCTCAACATGCCACCAGGTAGATGAACTCAAAGATTTATCAACTGAAAGGGTCATAAACCAAATCAATCCATTCAATCAATTCAAAGCACACAGTGTAAAGCAACGGGGAAGAGAGAATGGCTTAACATTCTTAACGTAAGACACCAGTAGAGTGAAAAAACTCTAAATCCACTGTGGTTGGTGCAGTTTTGACTCAGAGATCCTCCTTCTGGCTTCCACGACTGTAAATCTTCATAGGAGGAGATTGTGCGTCTTTCTCCCTTAAGGCAGCTGGGGGATTCGAACAGCCAATCTTTTGGTTAGGAGCCTGACATGTTAAATACAATTCCACAAGGGCTCTTTAATGTTGTGAAAAGCTCACACTATCTGCTTCTGGGATGCAAGATATTCATGTATCTCCCTCCCTCTGCCATGTCTGTTTCCCTCAGCCCGTGGCATTTTTAAAAGGACCTGAGGTGAGATCTGAGTGAGGGGACCCAACAGAAGGAAGGTGCCTGGGACTGTGGCACACGTTTGCTCTCGTGGAGACACACTGGGAAGTCCTCCTAGCCAACAGCTGTAGTTTGTCAGAAAGCCTGCTGAGCGTCCATCTGCATGTCTTGGGCAGCAATCTGGAGGCCAGAATAAAAGCGGTAGCTACACAGATGATTTTGACTCATGGTGATGCTTGTGTCTGACTAGAGTTGCGCTACATGGATTTCGTGGTGGCTGATTTTCTTTCTTTCTTTTTTTTTCTTTTGCTTATAAGTAGATTGCTGCTAGACTTTTCTTCAGAGCTGCCTTCAGGTGGCCTTGAACTTTCAACTTCTCAGTTGGTTAATGGTTCAGAACATTAACTGTTTGAACCACCCGGAGACTGCATAAGTGTTACTGATGTTGTTATGTGCCCTGGAGTCACCTGCGACTCATAGCGACCTATGTACAACAGCTGTGAAGCCTGCCTTGTCCTGAGCCAGTCTCACTGATTCCCACACACTTAACTTTCATTGACCCAGTTACTATATCAATCCATCTCATCTGGGGTCTTCCTCTCCTGCATTGTCTGTCCGTCCTTCCCTAGCATGATGTCCTTCTTCAGTGATTAGTCCCTCCTGGCCATGTGTCCAAAGTATGTGAGACAGAGCTTCAAAATCCTAACCTCCAAGGAGAAACTTGGTTTCATCCTCTCCAAGACAGACCTATTTGTTTTCTTGGTGGTTCATAGTATGCTCAAGACTCTTCCAGCACCACAACTCAAAGGCATCAATTATTCTGTCATCCTTAGTCTCTGATGCATAGTTAGTAATGGTGAAGACCATGGACTGGATCAGGCACACCTTAGTCTCTAGACTGAAAATGTTGTTTCTCAGTACTCTGGAAAGGGCCCTGACAGAAGATTTAAGTAATGCAATTCATCTTTTGATTTTATAACTGCTGGTGCCAAGAGTGTTGATTGTGGAGCCGAGCAAACGAAAGCAATTTAAGACCCTAAGATTACTGAATGCCCTAAGCATTGAGAGACAACTATTTGAATTAATGTCATTTCTTTCCTGCACAATCCTTCTCTCTCTCTCTCTCTCTTTTTTTTATCATGTCTCTGACTTCCTGTGTAGTAGGAATACCAGGTGCCTTTTGGACTTCTCATCCTTTCCCTTTGATGATTAACACACACGTTGCTCTACTCTGTCTCCATGGAATGTGTGTCTCAAAAGCTATTTGCTGTCCTGTTTGTTTTCATCTCTTCTCCTTGTTTGTTTCTCTCATTTAACATCACAGAACTGAATAACCTTAAACGTTACTGTAAAGACACATTACAAGAGATTATCCTAGAATTAAGAGATTTTGAAAAACATTTATTTTTTTGTTTGTGTTATAAACGATGATAGGATCCATTATACAAAATTCATTTAGTTTATCGATCTTTGGAAATAATCATGGGAGAAACCTTTTTGTTGGTGATTTGTTTATCTAGGGATTTCACTTCTGAGAAGTCCTCTGACTCTGAGGAAAGTAGACATTGTAAAATTAAATTTCGAGTGGGTTTGTGCAAATGAAAATGGGAGACAGGCAAATTTAATTAATTTCAATCTATGCCATCAGTGGGACATGAACTTCGAGCATCAAATCAGACACAAGAAATCAAGTGAAGTGGGCACAGGGAAGCAAATGGATTTCCCAGAATTCCAGCTCCCACAATCAGAGGCGTGTTCCAGGTTGAGCTATGTCCCCTGGTTGAGCTGTGTCCATCAGCTCAGCACCAGGACTTCCCATTCGTTTTCAAGCTTCTACCTGCCATAGACGGCATTCCACCAGGGGGAGCCTATTTGCCTAAATGAGAGAGTTGTTCACTTCATAAATCACTGCTTGTAATTCACCTGCTTTGTCTGAAATCTGCAGCTCTTTCAGCCACCTCTGGCAGTTCCGTGTTGATCGTAAAATCAGGTTCTCTTGAACGGCAAGGAAACAGGAGGAGTGGAAACCAGTTGCAAATCCATTTTTCTAAGGCAGAATCTCATAAATGGGCCACCTTAGTCAGATTCAAAGGGTTTGTTTATGAAAATGTACATATCTGGGTCTCTCCCCGACCTAAGCCAAGAATCTTTTCTAACAAGTTGCACCAGGATTTCTTCTGCACACTGACGTTTGATCAACAAAGCCAAGGGATTATGTTGTCAACACTCCCAAAGTCTTGTTTGGATTTGTGCAGAAGTCAAAGTCTTGGAAGTTTTTCCACTTTGCAATTAGAGTTATAAGTGGCTGCAGGACAAGTGCAGTGACTGTTTTTATATTTTATTGATAAGGATGATAAAGCAGTTGCTGTTGAGAGGAGTGCTGCTAATGATCACCCCACGCTGGGCAGAGTAGAGTTAGACTCTGCAGTGCTTTCAATGGCTGGCTTTTTGTCTATGGTTTGTTTGTTTTTGTGATTTATTTTTCCCCCCAGTACACAGGCTCGTCTTGTGAGACACCTCTGTATGGACTCAAACCATCAGGCTTTTGATTATCAAACAGGTTAACTATTTGCATCACCCAGGAACTCTGATAAAATTGTTTTACTTGTGTGATTTCAAGTCTATTCTGATTAATAAGACACTGCAGTTATTCTACATGGTTTCCTAGGCTGTAATCTTTATGGAAAAATATTGACAGTTTTTGTTGGTTTGTTTGTTTGTTTGTTTTTTGTTTTTTTTTTTCTGGGGAGGCAAGGTAACTCCAAAATCACTAATGGTTTTTAAAAGGACTAAAAAAGTGTTTTCAATTGAAGTTGGAGTACATAAATGATAATTTAAAGATATAAAATTCCATCAAACCAAGAAAAAAAATTAAAAAAACAAATTCCATCAAACCACACATCAATAACCAGAGTCCATTCACTTTATCTGAAGAAGTTAATATATATCCAGCAAGTCATTTACCCCAGATACAACCTATTTCAATGGTTCTCCAAGTCTAGGAGATACTGAATGTCCCATGGACTACCAAAAGAACAGACAAATCAGTGTGTTTTTCAGTGGCAAGGATGGTGAAACTTCCTCTCACATACATTTCAGAAAGATCACCAGGTGGGGTCTCGTCCTTGGAAAAGACATCAAGCTTAAGAAAGATAAATGGTCAATGAAAGAGAAGAAGACCTCAAACAAGATGGATCGATCCAGTGACTGTACCAATGGGCCTGAGCATGTCAGGGATTCGAGGATGGCACAGGATAGACAAAGATTTGCACCTGTTGTTTTGAATTACTATGGGCTCTGACAAAGAGAAATTTTATAGTCTATCCTTAAGCAATTTGAATTAGTAGATCTAGTAGAGGGTTTCTCCATACGTCCTTAACTATTAATCTGTATTAGAGAATTAGTAATTAGAGAAGCTGGACTTTATGAAGAGGAATGTGGCAGGATTGGAAGAAGTCTCAACAACCTGCATTAAATGAGTAAGTAATACAACCTAGCTTACAAAAAGTGAAGACTTAAAGCACTTACTGAAGAAGATCAAAGACAACCTTCAACATGGACTATATTTTAATATCAAGAAAACAAAAATTCATACCATGAGCCAAAGAGCCAACATCATGACAGATGGAGAAAAGATTGAAGTTATCAATAATTTTCTTTTACTTGGATCCACAATCAATATCCACAGTAGCAACAGTCAAGAAACAAACAACAAACAAAAACAAAACCGAAAAAAACACATTGCATTGGAAATATCTGCTGTCAAGAACTCTTCAAAATGTTAATGAGTAAGGATATCAGTTTAAAGACTAAGGTGTGCCTGATGTAAGCCATGGTATCTTAAGTTGCTTACTATTCATCTGAATATTGGCCAATGAATAAGTGTGAGAGAAGAAATGATGGCTTTGAATTGTGGTGTTGGAGTTCAGCCAGGTGCTGCTCCTTGGAGATGTTGTGATTGTCTTCTAGTCAAGCACGGCTCATAGAGACCCTATGAACAAAAGGCCTGAAGCCCCTGATGTTGAAACTTCATGTCATGTACTTCAGCTATAATAATGGGAAGAGAGGTCAGTTTTTGGGAAAAGATAGCATGCTTGGAAAGGTAGAAGGTCAGTGAAGGAGAGGAAGACCCTCACGGAGATACATTGACACAGTGTTTGCAACAATAGACTTGAGCATGAAAGGGGATGACAAGGATAGGGAAAAGTTTTGATCTCTTGTTCACAGGGTTCCTATGAGTTCTAGCAAATCCACTAACTGTTTTTAACAACAATAACATCAACAACAAAGGAGAAGACTGTCGTTGTTGTTAAGTGCTTTAGAGTCAAGTAGGACTCTTGGTGACTTTATGACCTGAACTCTGCTCTACCCCGAGACACACTTATCCCTGACACGGTTGAGCCCATTGCTGAAGACACTGTATCAATCCATCTCATTAAGGGTCTTTCCCTGACCCTCCACCTTTCTGAATATGATGCCCCTCTCTAAGGAATATTCTCTCCAAACAACATTCAAAGCTTTGCCTTCCTTGTCTCCCAGGAGAACTCTAGCTGTATTGTCTCAAAGACATAACTGTTTGTTCTTTTGGCATGCATGGGATATTCATCACTCTTCTCCAATAATTCAAAGGCAGTATTTTCGCTGATGAGTGTTGAATATACCATGGACTGCTAAGAGAATGAACAGATTCGTCCTAGAGAGGGTTAAACTAGGCTGCTCCTTGGAGGCAAGGATTCTGAAGCTTTGTCTGACATACTTTGGACTAGTTGTAAGGAGGGAGCAGTCCTTGGAGAGGGACGTCATGTTGGGAGGGTGGAGGAACAGCACAGGAGGGGAAGAACCTCGAGATGGATTGATTCAGTGACTTGGGATAATGGGGGAGATGTGTCAGAGACAATAAAATTGACAGAGCAGGGTTCAGGGATGTTGTAGATAGGGTCGCTATGAGTCACAGGCAACTCGATGGCATATAACAACAACTTTTTCATTGGGATTCCCCAGGTAAATCCCAAGACCTGGTTAGGTTGCAAAGCCTTGCCTGAGGGCACTGCTGTCTGTCATTAGTTACAAATACTGACAAATTTGTTTAAATAGACTTGTACAGCCAAGGCATGAACTGGCTTTTATTTAACTATTACTCATACTTGTATCACCTCTTCCAAGTCCACTTTCTGAGCAGATGAACCTGGGGGGTAGGCATGCAGAGTGTGGGCAGTTTGAACAACTTGGTCTGTGAGTGTACATTTTATAATGGAAGCTCATGTGACTATGACAATTGTTTTCGAAGCATTCATTGGAGATTTCTCAGAGAACTTGCTCAAAAAGGGCCCCATCTGGTTTTGGTTTTGATCAGCAGGGCTTGTCTAGGGCAATTCTTCTAGCATTCCTGAATTAAGTCACAACTGGAGTCAAGGATTGGCTGAGGGAGTCCTTTCTAGCCACTCACTTTCTTTGCTGTCACCCACATTATGTTACTTCCCAGCATAAGATTAGTATGACCTCTTGACGTAGGATATTCTCCAAAGGACACATTGATGTTTTTCTAATGTTTGGTTGTGGTAACAAAAAGAACACTTGACCATGGTTGTTCTGTTGTTAGTTTGTGCCATCGAGTTGCCTGTGACTCATAACTACCCTATGTATAATAGCTCTGAAACTTGCCCTACCCCAAGGCAATCTTATTGACTCTGACACACTTAATCCCATTGCCCCAGTTACCATGTCAATCTGTCTCATCTGGGGTCTTCCTTTCCTGGGCTGTCCCCCCACCATTCCAAGTATGAAGCTCTTCTCCAAGGATTGGTCTCTCCTAGCCCTGTGCCCAAAGTATGTAAGATGGTGCTTCAGAATCCTTGTCTCCAAAGAGAAACTTGGTTTCATCCTTTCCAAGACAGACCTATTTTTTCTCCTGGTGGCCTATGGTATGTTCAAGACTCTTCTCCAGCATACAACTCAAAAGTATCAATTGTTCTTCTCTTATCTTTATTCACTGCCCAGCTATATAATGCATAACAAGTAATTGGGAAGACCATGGTTTGGATCTGGTTTACCTTAATCTCTAGAAGGACATCGTTGCTCTTTAGCTCTTTGTAGAAATCACTGACACATTTCCCTAATGTAATTTGTCTTTTTATTTCCTAACTGCTGGTGCCAAGAGTGTTGATTGTGGAACTGAGCAGGCTGAAATTGTTAACAACCTTCTCTATCCATCATGGTGCTACCAATTGGCCCAGGGATGAGAATCTTTGTCTTCATGATGTTGAGCTTCAATCCATATTGAAGACCACAATCCTTGATATTCTTCAACAAATGCTTCAGGTCCTCCTCAGTTTTTGCAAGAAAGTTGTATATTCTGCATATTGCAGGTTATTGATTAGTCTTCCTCCAATCCTGATGCCACACTCATCCACATACAGCCCAGCCTCCTGAATGATCTGTTTCACATACAGATTGAAAAGGTATGGAGACAGGATGCATCCCTGACACATTCCTTTCCTGATTTTTGAACCATGTAGTGTTTCCTCGCTCTTGTTCTGACAACAGCCTTCTGGTCCAAGTATAGGTTTTGCATGAGTACAAGCTGTTGTGCTGGGATTCTCATTCTTTTCACGAGTGGTTAGCCACAATTTGTTGTGATCCACACAGTCAAATGTCTTTGCATAGTCAATGAAACACAGGTAGACATTCCTCTGGTGCTCTTTGCTTTCAGCCAAGATCCATCTGACATTGGCAACAATGTCTGTAGTGCCATGACCTCTTCTAAATCCACCTTGTATTTCTGGCTAGTGTCTGTTAATTTACTCTTCCAGTTGATTTTAGATAATCTTCAGCAGAATTTTTATTGCATGTGGTATTAGTGGTATTGTTTGATAATTTCCATGTGGAACAGATCATCTGGAAGGCTGTGCTCTATAAGGAGGTTATGTGGCATCAGGATTGGAGGGAGACTCATCATCAACAACTTGTGTTGTGCAGATGACACAGCCTTGCTTGCTGAAACTGAGGAGGACCTGAAGAACTTGCTGCAGAAGGTCAAGGACTGCAGCCTTCTATATGGATTGAAGCTCAACATCAAGAAGACAAAGATTCTTACCATTGGACCAATTGGCAGCATCATGATAGATGGTGAAGAGACTGAGGTTGTTAATAGCTTTAGTTTGCTTGGCTCCACAATCAACACTCTTGGTACTAGCAGCCAGGAAGTCAAAAGATGGATTGCATTGGGAAAGTCTCCTGTCAAGTATATCTCCAGAGTACTGAAGGGCAATGATGTCAGTCTGGAGACTAAGGTGCACCTGATTCAGGCCACAGTCTTTGCAATTACATGTTATGCATCAAAAAGCTGGACAATGACTAGACATGATAGAAAGAGAATTGAGGCTTTTGAGTTGTGGTGCTGAGCATTGAAATACTCAAGAGTATTCAATATTCAATGCTCAAGGGTATTCAAGATTCAATATTCAATACTATTCAATATTCAATACTCAAGAGTATTCAATATTCAGTACTCAAGAGTATTCAATATTGAATATTCAATACTCAAGAGTATTAAATATACTATGGATTGCTAGGAGAATAAATAGGTTTGTTCTAAATAGGGTGAAATCAGGCAACTCCTTGGGGACAAGGGTTCTTAAGTTCCATCTGACATACTTTGGACATGTTGAAAGGAGGGACCAGGCCTTGGAGAGAACATTATATTTGGGAGGGTAGAGGGACAGCACAAGAGAGGAAGACCCTGGATGAGATGAGATGAAATGGGGGTAGGTGTGTCGGAGACAGTAAGATTGGCTCAGGATAGAGCAGGGTTCAGAGCTGTGGTAGATAGAGTCACTATTAGTTGCAGGTGACTTGATGGCACATAACAACAACAAAATATTCCTTTCCGATTGTTCTTCACCTCACCTGGTCTAATGTAGTGTTCATTATCCATCCACTCTTCCTATTCTCCCTCCAAACCCTCATGTGAGTCCTATTTTCTAACAGTGGTGTTATGCAGTATTTGGCCTGTTGTGGCTGAGATATTTAACACATCATAATGTCCTCCAGGTTCCTTAAATTGTATAGTGTTTTACGAGTTCATTGTTTTTCCAATGCTGCATAATAGTCCATCATGTGAATATACCATAGTTTATATCTGTTGATGGGCACTCAAGTTACTTCCATCTCTTTGCTATTGTGAATAATGCACCAATAAACATGGGTGTGCATACATCTATTTGAGTAGAGGCTCTGGTTTCTTTAAGGTATTTTTCCAGTAGAGGAATTACTGAGTCAAATGATATTTCTATTTCCAATTTTTTGAGAAAGCTTCAGATTGCTTTCCATAGTGGTTGAACCATTTTACATTCTACCAGCAGTGGATGAGAGTTCCAATCTCTTCACAACCTTGCCAGCATTTGTTGTTTGTTGTCCTAAACTTTGCTATTATTGCTGAGGTGAGATGATATTTCATTTCAGTTGTTTTTGATTTGCATTTCTCTGATCACTAGGGGTTTTGAACATTCCTTCATGTGTTTGCCATCTGAATGTCTTCTTTGGTGAAGTGTCTATTCATCTTCGTTTCCCATTTTGTGATTAGGTTGTTCTCCTTTTTCTCACTGAGGTGCTACAGTATTCTATAAGTTTTAGATATAAGTCCCTTAACAGATATGTCATTACCAAATATTTGTTCCTAGTCTGTAGGTTTCCTTTTTACCCTGTTTGAGAAATTGATGTGCATCAGAATTTGGTTCTTTGAAGGTCTCATTCTTTTATTTTATTCTTTCCTATTTGAAGGTTTCTTAACATTTTAAAAAAGTATTCTAGGGAGCTCTGAGTGGCAAGAAGCTGTGCTGCAATCCCGAAGGTGTGCAGTTCGAATCCACTAGATGCTCAGCTGAAGAAAGAGGGGAAATCTCCTCCTGTGTCAGTTGGACTGACTCAAAGGTACTGAATAAGAAAAAAGAAAAACCAACCAACCAACCAACCAAGAGGTATTCTGCATCAGATTTGCCTAGTCCAATGCATCATTTGATCTTCTGACTGCTTCTTCTATGGGTATTGATTGCAGATCTGAGTACGATTAAATCCTTGGCAGCTTCAATCTTTTCTCCTTTTTTTATGATGCCACTTATTGGTCCATTTGCGAGGATTTTTGTTGTCTTTATGTTGAGATATAATCTAATGAGGACTATAGTCTTTAGTGTTCACCATTCAAGTACTTCAAGTCCTCATGTCTTTCAGCAAGATTGTGACAACCGCATATCTCACGTTCTTAATGAATCTTCCTCCAGCCTTGATGCTGTGTTCTTCATATAATTTAGTTTCTGTAGATTGTTTGTTCAGCATACAAAGTAAATTAAGTATGATAGAAGGATTGAAAACTTGTTATATGCCTTCTTGACTTCAAACTCTTGTTTTGTTCAAAAGACTGTCTCTTGGTCTAATTCAAGTTCCATGTGAACACAATAAAGTGTTCTAGAATTCTCATTTTTCTTTATGTACTACCTAATTTATTATGATTCACACAGTTTAATGCATTTGCAGAGTCAATAACGCCTTTTGGAAACATCTTTTTGGTATTCTCTGCTTTCAGCCAAGATCTTTCTAACATCAGCGATGATATCCATCATTGATGTCCTGTACTGAATTTCTGGGAGTTTGTTGTAAATGTATTTTTTTTTTAAATATCTTTAACCAGGTTTTATTTGTGTGAGATATTGATGATATTGTTCAATAAGTTGCACGTTCTCTTGGATTGCTCATCTTTGAACCGGGCATACTAGATTTCTCTTTGAGTGGGTTGACCAGGTAACTGGCTTCCAAATTTCTTGGCACAGGTATGTGAGTGCTTCCAGAATGGAATTGTTGAAATAATTCAGCTTTGCTGGATTAATTCCTGAATGCTTGTTTCCCACCACTGCTTTCAGTGCATTCTGGAAGTTTCATTCACTATTTTAGGTTCTTGATCATAGGCTACCTTCTGAAATGGCTAACCTTTTATTTTTCTTTTTAATAAATACAGTGACTCTGTGTTTTTCTTCAGTTTTCTTTTGATGCTTCCTGATTTGTTTAAATTTTGCCCATAAAAATCCTTCACCATTGTAACTCAAGGCTTACATTTTTCTCTTCAATTCATTCAGCTTGAGGAGTATTAAAAGTATTCTTCCCTTTTGGTTTTATAACTTCAAGTTTTTGCACATTTTATTATAATATTTTACTCTGTCATCTCAAGCTTCCCTTTGGAATCTGCTCAGCTTTTATGTCATCACATCTTGCATTTGCTTTAGCTACTCTCAAGAGCAAATTTCAGAGTTCGTTAACACCCATTTTCATCTTTTTTTTTTTAAACCCTTCTGTCTTTTTACTGAAGTTTTGCTTTCATCAAATTTGATGTCACTGTACCGTCTTTGGTAACTGGTGTTCAATGCATCAAATCTGTCCCTCAGATGATGTCTAAATTCAGGTAAGATATACTCATGTTTATATACTTTGACTTTTGTGGACTTATTTTCACTTTTTTTCAACTTCATCTTGAACTAGCATATAAACAACTGATTGCATTGCAGCCAACCTCTGGCCTTGCTTTGACATTGAGCTTTTCCATGTACTCTTTCCACACATGTAATTGACTTAATTTCTGTGTATTTCACTTTAGTGAGAGCTGTATAAGGGAGGTAGGTATAGCGTAATTAGCATTATATGGAGCTGTCACAGAAACTTGGGTTCAAATGATGACTTCCCCCCTGATTAACTTTGTCACTTTGGGAAAAAAGAACCTCTCTGGGGATCAGATTTCTATCTTTAAAAGAGATAAAAATAGTAATTGCCTTTGAGAATTGATATGAGATTAAACATTACCCTCTCTGTGGGGTAGTAATCACAGAGCTGGCACACAGTCAACTTTCAATGACGATTTCCTACAAGTGGTTTCTGCTGCTCTTCCAGCACCCCACATGCTGCTTGGCACACATTAGATACTTAATAAAAATATCTTCAAAGAGGGAATGAGAATTAAGGGAGGAAGTTTATCAGTTGATTGGTAAGAATGAAGTAACTTCTTTAAACTTAACCCTATGCTGAGAACTGCAGGGGCTCAGGCAAACTGTAATGGCTTGTATTTACATAATATTTTAAAAAATTCATTTGATGGTATTCAGTGGATATATATGTATGTGTATACATACATACATACATACATACATGCAGATATAGATATATAGAGAGATAGATGATATGGAGATAGAGATATAGTTAGATATATATAGATTAGATAGATATAGATTAGATATAGATATAGAGATAGAGATAGATGATATAGATAGATATGGGATTAGTGGTAATAAATTGTGCTGCCAACACAAGGTACATGGTTCAAATCCACCAGCTGCTCTGCAGGATAAAGATGGACAGTCAACCTTCCTGTGATTAACTGCCTCTGAAAACCCCCTGGAGGATCAGCCATGATTCACAGATCATGTTTCTGAGTCTACAGTGTACAAATATGTTGTCGTTGTTGTTGTTAAGTGCCAACGAGTTGAGCACGACTCATAGTACAACCCTATGAACAAAAGATCTTAACCCTGTTCTATTAACTATTGTCATTTCTCTATGTTAATAGAGTTTCCAGAAGCATGTCATTTAGGAAGTGGATGCCACTTATGCTTTCTAGTCTGTTTTAATCTGGAGCTCCACCATATACTGCCTACCATGTGTAACCATTATGGCATTTGACACACCAGTGGCACACCGTTCAGTATCATAGCAATCCCAAGTTACCTCTGTACAGCAAATAAACAGACCAGTGCTGTACCGCTTAGGAGAATGTTCATTTCCAATTAACACAGGCTCTAGGGCCCAAGTGAATTTTTAAAAAACCCAGGCCAGTGCACCAGGTCCTGATTGGCTCTAAAGAAGAGGCTTCCAGCCTACAGCTCATTGCTAGCCAAATCCAGCAAATTTAATCAGCTCACACAGGCACAAATGTGTGTGTAACTATATTTATGTAAAAAATAAGCTCCCTGCTGTCAAGTCAATATCACTCTCCATTCTTTTTCTAAAGCTGTAAATTGCACAGGAGGAGATGGCTCATCTTTCTCCCTCCGAATCATCGGTGGAGACCTGAACTACAGGGTGGCCCAACCTTTGAGTTAGCAGCCACTGTGGGAGATGCCACCAGAGCTCGCCCACTATTTCTAGATCTAAATTAGATATGTTCTTGTTGTTGAATTGGAATCAACTAATAGCTGACCCTCCAGTGGATTTTCAGAGGCAGTAAATCACATGGGAAGAAATTGCTCAACTTTCTTTCATGGAGCAACTGGCAGATTCAAACTGCATACCTCTGAATTGGCAGCACATCTAAATTATAGATGCTGTGATTGTGAAGGTGGAATCCACTCAGAGCTTACCCTCCAATGCATTTTCAGAGGCTGTTGGACAGCACAGGAGGAGGTTGTCCATCTTCTTTTTGTGAAGCAGCTGGTGGATTTGAACTGCTTGTCTTTGGGTGAGCAGCACAACTCCTTACCATTACACCACCATCGTTTGTCGTCAAGTGCCATCGAGTCATAGGCCACTCATAGTGACCCTATGAGTGAAAGACCTGGACACTTGTATAACTTTCATCCTTTCTCCAGGTTCATAGGGTTTCTGGAGGCAAGCTATTTCGGAAGTGGATGCCACTCCTGCTTCCAAGCTTGTTTTAATCAGGGAGCTCCATGAAACACTGTCCACCAGAGCTCCCAAATTATATAGCTTTCCAGAAATAAAGCCACATTTAAAACTTAACTGCCATTGAGTCAGAACTGACTCATAACTGATGCCCCATTGAATGTCCAAGACTATAAATTGCACGAGAGGTGACAGCCCATCTTTTGCCCACTGGTAGAGATTCCATCTGCCAGAGATGCCAGACTTTGGGTTAACAGTACAACTCCCAGTGACTAAGGCCCCAGATCTCCCGCTTTATGTACATAACAACTCAGCCATTTCGGCCTTATTTACACGTACAAATCAGTGGCCTTTGATACTTTCACCCTGTTGCATAAGCTTCATCACTATTCATTTTCATATTTTCCATCCTCCTTCATAAGAACTCACTAACTCCATGACTCCCATCTTTTTGCCCCTTCTTCCTCACTCCAGGGAACCGCTGATAAACCTTGATCTCTAAATAGCTGCCTCTTCTAAATATTTCATACAAGAGGAATCATACAGTAGTTAACTTTTTGAAGTTGATGTACTTCACTCAACATATATTGAAGGCATGTTAAAGAATGTATTGTTGATAGGCGATGTCGATTTGACTTCAACACATAGTGCCCCTGTGACAATAGATCTGAACCTCGCCTTACTCTGCAGCATCTCTATTATCTCTGATACGCTGGCGCCCATTGTCACAGAAACGGTGTCAATCCACTTGGTTGAGGGTCTTCCTCTCTTCCTCTGATCCTCCACCTTTTCCAACATGAAATGTTTTCCCAACTACTGGCCCCTCTTGACAATAAGCCCCAAACCTGTGAGATAAAGTTTCACCATCCTTGCCTCGAAGGAGCACCATCGTTGCACTTCCTCCAAGATAGATTTGTTTGTTATAGGATGTATTAGGACTTAATTTTTTTTCCTTTATGGCTGAATAATATTATATTGTAAAAGCAGATAACATTTCAGTTATCCACTCATCTGTTTAATTTGCTTGGCTCCACAGTCAACACTCTTGGCACCAGCAGCCAGGAAATTAAAATATGTATTGTGATGGGAAAGTCTGCTGTTGGGGACCTCTCCAAAGTATTGATGAGCAATGATGTCACTCTGGAGACTAAGTTGCACCTGATACAGGCCATGGTCTTTGCAATTACTTGCTCTGCATCAGAGAGTTGGATAATGACTAGGAAGGACAGAAGGAGAATTGATGCCTTTGAGCTGTGGTACTGGAGAATAATATTGAATATACCATGGACTGCTAAGAAAACAAACAGGTCCATCCAGGAGAGATTTAAACCAGGATGTTCCTTGGAAGCAAGGATTCTGAAGGTTTGTGTGACATATTTTGGACATGTTGCAAGGAGGGACCAGTCTTTGGAGAAGGACGTCATGCTTAAGAGAGTGGAGGGACAGCACAGGAGAGGAAGACCCTCTATGAGGTGGATTGATTCAGTGACTGGGGTAATCAGGTAGGTGTATTGGAGACAGTGAGGTTGGCACAGGATAGAGGAGGGTGTAGGGCTGTTGTACATAGGGTCGCTATGAGTTGCAGGTGACTTGACAGCACATAACAACAACAACAACAACAACAACTCTTCATCTGTTGAATATTTAGACTGTTCCCACATTTTAGCCATGTTAATAGTGCTGGAGTGAATTTTTAAAATATCTAAAATTTCCTTTAAAAATTTATAATTGAAAGTATACAGCAAACCATCCATCAATTCAGTGGGTTCATATTTATGCACAGTTCAGTGATGATCATCATCACATTTTCCAAGTTGTACAGTTATTCTCACCATTGTTTTCTGAGTTGTTTCCTCCTTGTTAACATGAACTCACTGTTATTTAAAGTTGTCTATCTAAACTATCTAAACTCAATAAACTATTGAGTTGCTGCTGTCAACTTGATTGTGTATAGTTAATGTTGCTATGTGCAGTCAAGTCAGAGACTACTTATCGCTGACCCTCCAGCATGTTTTCAGAGGCCATAAATCACACAAGAGTGGATTGCCTATCTTTCTCTCCCAGAGTGGCTCATGAATTCAGATCACCTGCTTTTGGGTTGGCAGCACAACTCCTTACCCACTCAGTCACCTGATTCTACAAACAGAGATCCTGCAAAAAGCACAAAGTCAACATTTTGGAATAATATTTTAAAGCCAGGTAACTCTGGTGGTATATGTAGTCTGTAGGAAGTTGCACTGCTAATAACCAAAGGGGGTACTTCTCTGGGGGTTCAAATCTACCAGCAGCTTCAGAGGATAAAGATGTGCAACTATGAACGAGTTCTGACTCGAGGACAATGAGTTGATTCCATTAGTTATTAGAGACCATCGAGTTACTTTTGATTTAGTGATCCCTTGGAACCACTGTATGACCTTTTCAAGTCTGTAATCTTTATAGAAGTGTATTTTTAGGGAGCTAGGAGCTCTGGTGGCCTAGTGGTAAAAAAGCTGCACTGCAATCCTGAAGGCAAGCTGTTTGAATCCACAAGCTGCTCTTTCATAAGGATGGGCAATCTCTTCCTGTGCAATTAACTGCCTCTCAAAATCTGCTGGAGGATCAGCTATGGGTCAGTTCCCTCTGGATGGTATGCAAACAACAACATTGTGGCCTCGTGGTAATAAACTGAGCTGCAATTCCAACTGCACAGAGTTGAAGTTCACCCTCTGCTCTGCTCTGTGGGAGAAGGATGGGTGATCACCTCCTGTGTTATTTACTGCCTCTGAAAACCCACTGGAGGGTTTTTTTTCTGAGATAAGAGATTGTTTGAGGACTTGATCCTATGCTGGAATGTCAAATGGATGTGCTCAATCAGTTGTGAGTACACAACAACAACTTATCTTCCCTGCCTTTCCTCATCTCTTTCTCCTTCCACACCCTCCCACCTCTGGCCCTAGCAAAAAGTGGACTTGAACTTCCAATCTTCCAATTAGTAGCAGAGCGCTTAACTGTTTGCTTTAGCAGGGCTCCTAGTTTACAAAATACAGTCTTATTTTCTTATTTAAGCCTCTCCACAGATAACGTTCTTACCAGTATCTCCTGAGGAGCCTAAAGTCTGGAGATGCTAAGGGTGAAGGAAATCTCTGAAGTGACTCTGGGCAGAGGAGTGCAGAGCCGAGGTCAGATATTTAACAGTAAGGAGTCCCTTGGTGACCTTGTTCCACAGACCATGCTCGTTAGAGTGGTGGGAACTGAGCAAAGTACAGGTGGTGAGGAAAAGACCCTAAGTCTTGGCAAAAAGCAGAGAGAAATGGGATGTGAGACAGAGGGCTCAGCGGGATCAAATGATGGCTTTTTCAAAAGAAGGGTGACCTTTGTGTGGTTAGCCCTTAGAAATGACTTATTTTGCCTGATTCATGATAACTCAGACTCAGAGAAGGAGAAACCATGGTGGCTGAAGGATCAATCTTTTTCTTTGAAAAAGAACTGTGATTTTTCAAAAGAATTAGTCATCAATGGGAAAAAGAAATCTAAGTGTCGAATAAATAAAGGAAAAATGCTTAGCTTCCCTTGGGATACAAGAAATACTCGTTAAAATAAGGGCAAGGTCCCATTTTTTACTGATCAGATTGACCAAGGCAAAGCAGTTTGATAATGGGAAGAGGAGGTAAGAAAATGAGAACACAGAACTGTCCCTACATCACTACTGGAAGTAGAAGGCAGTATGCTTTTGAGTATACCTAACAAAAAAATGAACTGCAAAAATCCAGCCATTTCACTTCTGGGAAACTATTGTATAGACATCCTCACACAATTTTGCACAGATAGATTTACAAGGATGTTTACTGCAGCCTTAGTGTGTGGTTGGTGTGAGAATAAGCCCCCCAAATGTCTAGAAGGCAAAGTGGATTATTTGAGGGGACGAAAAAAGGGGAGGGGTGACCTCTCCTGCTATTTTCTTTTTCACTAACTGTGGACTTACTTATTTAACATGAGCATGTATTACATTTAAAAGAAAATGCTCATTTGAAAAATGCCCCACAAGCACCCTTTAAATCACTAGATCTCCTAGTTCGCTTAAGGGAAAAAAAATCCATTTATAAAAATTTGATTTATTCCCTTTTTTTCCTGGAGCACATTCCTGCATTAAGGTACACCACTACAGTTAAATGACCCATCACCAATGAGTTTCTGTAAGAACTTTGCTCTCCACTGGCCATTTCCTCTGCTACGGAGACTAACAAATTGCCAGGGAGTTAAAGAGTCTCCCAGTTTATGTGATTAGAGGCCTTTCCACAACCTCCACAGAATCAGGCTCATTCAGGATGGCTTCTGATATCACAAAAGGTTGTGTGAGGACTTGACCCTATTCTGGAATATCAAAGGGATATACCCAATCTGGCTGAGCCTTGAAAGATCACTCTAGTATTCATTCCTGTTTTAAAAGACAGATTCCTTTATCACCCGACCTCCTTATCTGACCTAAGTGAATAAACCTTAATAAACCTATTCAACTGTCTGGAGGGAGTCGATTCCAACTTATGGTGAGCCTCCACCTAGATTCCAAAGCTGTAAATCACAATGGAAGCAGATGGCTTCATCACCCCACCCCCCTTTACCATCAGTGGCTGGTAAATTTTTAGTTCACAGCCCAACACTTAACTAGGGCTTTTAAACTAGTGCTTTGAATTCCTTGTTGTTTTTAAGTTTTCAGGACAATTTCATTATACAGCCAGGTTAGAGAACCCCTGACTTGCACTGTCAAAATCCTCTTTTCTTTCTTAGAAATTACTATTCAACGGTACAAGTCATTCTATCTAGAATGGGAGTCGCTACTTACTAGCTCAGCCAAGGGAACATGTTTACAGTTGCCAGAAATCTATTGACATGCAGAGAGGATGCAACAGTGAAGACAGTGTTCCTTAAGCCTCATCAACAGAGTTTCAGCCACAGAAAAAGCCTTCAAAAAGATCACAGCTAAGACATCTGTTGAGCTATGATTGTAAGAGGCAGGACTGATGAGAGCTGCTTAAAGCACCACTTCCCAGCAAGACAGAGCTTGTCAAGGCAGTCCAGGGGGAAGTAGGGAGCCTTTTCACAAATCATTTCTCAGTCTGCATTTCTCAAAGACTTGCTTATGGCTCACATCACAGAAATGGACAGCAACCTTGGAGGAAATTCACTTTGGTCTTGAGAAAGTTAGCAGATACTCCCTCCTCCCCATTCTCCTGCACTATGTGATCTAAAACATTATCCAGAAATTGTTCTAAACTAGGCTCAGCTATAAGAAAACGGCTTTTCAAGACCTTTCATTATATCCTTCTTCCCTTCTCACATGCCACGTTTGAAGACTTAATGTGCCTTTTTAAAAAACAACAAAACACCGAAAGCCCATCAAAATCTCACATCCATTTAAAAGAATGATTTGTGTTTTCACACAGGGGAAAAAATGAATTGCTTGTCCTGTCCTTGCTCCAGATTAACCCCACAGTTTTTGCACTCTGTCCTTCCTGAACTTCTTTCAATTCCCTAAATGTCCCGAGCTGCTCCACATTTTGTTCTTACCCATGCGGCTCCGGGATCTCCAGAAAGTCTTGTGAATGTGGCACAGGACCATGTACCATTTTGGTTTTCTGCACTCGGATTGCTGTAAATTAGAGCAACTCGATGACAGCCAGCAACTCCTACCTTGCAAGTCTAAAGTTAATCTGCAAGGGAGGTCTTTTCCAATCTCTGCAATGGGTTAGGTTCACCTGCGGCAACTTGACTATATGCTTTATACTCTCCAATCTCACCACCTAAATGGCCTTTTGTATTTTCTGAAAACACTTATTTGTTTACTTGTATTTGCACAGAATGTTTCCGGAAGACTGAGTTGGAAAGAATAGCAATTGTTTGGGCATTGAATGCGAAGGATGGACAACCCTCATTGTATGTTGTATGTACATTACATATTACTGTTACACATGTGTTGTTCCTTTTGAACTTTTGCACTGTGTAACTTTATTATTTATTCCAGTTGGTTCCAGTTTAGAAACAACAAAGTACCTTAGCTGTAGAAGAAATTCTATCCTATACTATTCTCAAGTTAGCATATTTTTGTTAGAGTTCCTTATCTCTTTAAAAAAACCTTTACTTTTAATTCCACAAGTAATAACAGATCATCTGAGACGCTGGGCTGTATGAGGAGGAATGTGGCATCAGGATTGGTGGAAGAGTCATCAACAACCTGCGTTATGCAGATGACACAACCCTGCTTGCTGAAACTGAGGAGGAC
>NW_006399882.1:186787-199025 GCF_000299155.1 Elephantulus edwardii | reverse complement strand
CTAGGAGAACAAACAGGTTTGTCCTGGAGAAGGTGAAGTCAGAATGCTCGCTGGAGTCAAGAATTCTGATGCTTTGTCTGACATACTTTGGGCGTGTTGCAAGGAGGGACTGGTCCTTGGAGAGGGACATCATGTTTGGCAGAGTGGAGGGGTGGCGCAGGAGAGGAAGACCTTCGATGAGCTGCATCGATTCTGGGACTGGAGTGGTGGAAATAAGTGCATTGGAGATGTCTATGTTGGCACAGGATAGAACGGCGTTTAGGGTTCTTGTACATAGGGTCACTATGAGTCGCAAGAGACTCGATGGCACATAACAACAACAACAATATAAAAATTATCTTTATTATAAATGCCAGTACAAATTAATCATTCAGCTACCAGGCCTCTCCTTTGACATAATAACTTATGCAATTTCTGTTCTGCTCTTCTCTTGTTGTTGTTATGTGCCGTAGAGTCGCCTGCAAGTCATAGCAACTCTATGTTCAACTCTGCTCTATCTTGTGTCAGTCTCACTGTCTCTGACACACCTACCTCCATGACCCCGTCACTGAGTCAATCCACCTCATAGAGGGTTTTCTTCTCTCTCCTGTGCTGTTCCTCCACCCTCCCAAGCATGACGTCCCTTCTCCAAGGACTGGTCCCTCCTTGCAACATGTCCAAAGTATGTCAGACAAAGCCTCAGAATCCTTGCCTCCAGGAAGCAGCCTGTTTTAACCCTCTCCAGGATTAACCTGTTCATTTTCTTAGCAGTCCACGGTATATTCAATACTCTTCTCCAACACGGCAACTTAAAGGCATCAATTCTCCTTTTATCCTCCCTAGTCATTGTCCAGCTCTCTGACACATAGCAAGTGATTGCCAAGATATTGTATCTGATGTTAGATGATCTTGGCTGAAAGCAGGGAGTACCAGAGGAATGTCTATCTGTGTTTCATTGATTATGCAAAAGTGTTTGACTATGTGGATTACATAAACTGTGGCTGACTCTGTGAAGAATGGGAATCCCAGAGCACTTGATCGTGCTAATGTGAAACTGAAACCTATACTTGGACCAGGAGGAAGTCATCAGAACAGAGCAAGGAAACAGTGCATGGTAAAAAATTGAGAAGGGCATAGGCGAGGGATGTGTCCTATCTCCATACCTTTTCAACTTATATTCAGAACAGATTCTCTGGGAGGCTGGGCTCTATGAGGAGAAATGTGGCATCAGGATTGGAGGAAGATTCATCAACAATCTGTGTTATGCAGATGACAACCCTCCTTGCTGAAACTGAGTAGGACCTGAACGCTTGCTGCAGAAGGTCAAGGACTACAGCCTCCAATATGAGTTGAGGCTCAATATCAAGAAGATAAAGATTCTCACCACTGGGCCAAATGGTAGCATCAGGATGGATGGTGTAGTGATTGAGATTGTAAACAGCTTTAGTTTGCTTGGTTCCACAGTCAATACTCTTGGCAGCAGCCAGGAAATGAAAAGACGTATTGTGATTGGAAAGTTTGTTGTTAGGGAACTCTCCAAAGTACTGATGAGCAATGATGTCACTCTGGAGACTAAGGTGCACCTGATCCAGGCCATAGTCTTTGCAATCACTTGCTGTATGTCACTAGTTCTGCTCTTACACTTGTTTTTAAGTACTTTAAGAAATTCTAGGATGTATTACAAATCTGAAGTGGGCCAATATATTTTTTTAAAAAGTGGACTTATGTGTTTTTAATTTTTAGAAGTTTTTATGGTAGCTTGAGTGGATGTTTACAAATCAGATTAATTTTCTATTCGACAATTCGTACACATTTTGCTTCATGACATTGGTTGCAACCCCTTTGAGGGAGCATCACTCTTTTGCTTTCCTCCCTGAGCCTCCTGTTTCTACTCTTTCCTACAGCTTAATACCCTCTGAGCTTTGTTTTGGGGCAGATGCTTACCTTTTGCCCTCTGGTGGATGATTGTACTGGCATATGTTCCTCCCAATTATAATTGTTCAGTTCACAGGCTTGTCTACTGTTTGGTTAAAAATTGATGCCTGGAGGTAGGTTTCTTTTAAGAATTGAAAGGTATCTAAAGGACACAGAATCTGAGGTTCCACCATCCTCTATCAGTAAGTTTGGTCTTCTTTATGATTTTTAATTTTGGTTTTTTTTTTTCCTCCCTCTCTGTTTAGGACCTTCTATTCTGATTCTGACCTTGAGTTATTGGTAGCTGGGCACCATCTATTTCTCCTGGTCTCAGGGTAATAGATTCTGTGTGTGGTTCAAATGGTCCTTTAGTCCTATGCACTATTTCCTTTAGTGTTTGATTTTATTCACTCTTATTTGCTCAAGAAGAGGCGAGACCAATAGGTGCACCTTAGACAGCTGCTCACAAGCTCCCCTCCCCTTTTTTCCTTTTACTGCGCTCCCTGCGCTCACAAGCTTTTAAAATCTCAGTTTCTAATAATCAAAGTAGGATTTTATGGCCTATTTTATGCCAATTGGCCTACATGTTTCCCAGGTGTGTGGCTCTAAATTCTTAAGCCTATTGACTCATTTCCTTGTGGTTAAGAAGTTTTCCAAACTTTGCCTCCTATATGCTCAACCATAGTGAGCTCTGGTGGCCTAGAGGCAAGAAGCTTCACTGCAATCCCCAAGACACGTGATTCGAGGTCACCAGCTGCTCCGTGAGAGAAAGATGGACAGTTTCCTGTTCTGTGATTAACGGCCTTCTGCTGGTGGATTGGCTGTGGATCGGTTCTGGCTCCACAGTACACAACAGCAACGTGCTGTACCATATACTTGGATATATTTGTGTTGCTGTTATTAGGTGCCATGAAATGACATCTACTCACTGTAACCCTCTGAACACCTTGCGCTCGCCTGCACCATCCTCATGAGCTACATTAATCTCAAGCCCTCTGTTATAGTTAACTATGTCAATCCATCTCGCTAAAGATCTTTCTCTTTCACTCTCTACCTTTTCAATAACTGGCCTCTCCTGCAACATGCCTGAGATATGTGAGAGGAAGTTTCACCATCCTCGCCTCTAAGGAGCACTTTTGTTACACTTCCTCCAAGACAGATTTGCTTGTTCTTTTAGCAGTTCATGGTGTATTCTTGACTCTTTCCCAATACACAATTCAAAGGCATCAATTCTTCTTCTGTCATCCTTAGTCATTGTCTGATTTTTCAGATGCTAAGAAAGAAATGAAAGGAATGAGAAAGATCATGGGCACGTGGGCACACACTTTAGTCTTTAATATTGTTGTTCTTTAGCACTTTGGAGATGCCCTTCCTAGTTGTTGTTGTTAGGTGCTGTCGAGACGACTCATAGCGACCCTATGAATGAAAGGCCTGAGCACTGTTCATTCATAGAGTTTCAGGAGACAAGCCATTTCGGAAGTGGATGGCGCTCCTGCTTCCAGGCTTGTTTTAGTCGGGAAGCTCCAGCAAACACTGTCCACCATGGGTACCCATTACCATGTTTGGCACATCACTGTCACAGTGTTCAGTCAGCATCGCAGTAACCACGAGTTCCCTCTGTACAGCATTGCACAGACCAGTGCTATACCACCTAGAAGAATGTTTGACAGGAAAACAATTTGAACCCGGCCTGAGGGACTCAGATTAAAATCACCCACCTTCAGCCCTTCCTGGTAGGTTTTCTCAAAGCAACATACATTTTAATCTCTAACTGCTGCTAGCATGGGTATTGAGTGTAGAACCAGGTATAAAGAAATCATTGTCAACTTCCATCTTTTCTCCACTTATCCATTATAGAGCCTGTGGTCCAGTGGTGAGGATTTTTGTTTTCTTGATGTTGAGACATAGTCTATATTGAAGGCTTCCCTATTTTGGTCATGTTGAACTGTTGCAGTCATTTTAACCTGACATCCTTGCTCTCTGGTACTTTCACGAGGTCACTGATAGCAGATTTTCCCAATGCAGCACATCTTTTGATTACTTGAATGCTGTTACTGTGGGTATTGACTGTGGATGATCCTAGTAAAAGAAAATAGCTGACAACTTCAATCTTTTCTCCATCTATCATGATGGTGCCGATTGGTCCAGTGCTGACGGATTCCCTCAACTGTCCAGAAACATTGTTCATCAACTCTATGCCATTTTCAGAAAGGCCTTAACTTTTGCTTTAAAGTTCATAATGAGATAAGTAGATAAAGAGAACATTCCCATGACATTTGATGCTATTACGTTTCTCTCTGAAATGGGGAGATTTATCACCTTTAATGGTGCATACAAAGAGAGTCTTATTTTTCATTTCAGTCATAGTCTTCCATCCCCCTCCTAATGTTGTACTGTTGCATGTTTTTCTGAAATAATCCAAGATTTACTAAGTCAAAACCCACTGAATATTATTTTCAAAGTGTGAAAAAAATAAACAGTTAAAGAAAGAGTAAATTAACAGATGAAAAGGAGTTTGTGAGTGGGAGGGGCAAAAAGGGCCATAACATAGACTCAAACTGAGACAAAGTGAAGATGAATTTCAGTTAGAAATTGATATTGAGAACTCATTGCATTTTCAGGCTAAAACTGAAATGCTTACTGGATAAAGTTGCTTCAGACTTCATTAACTGGTAATCCATATACACAAGAGTGGCACTGAGCAAATAAATGTGGTGAGCAAAATAAATACATTTTTCGAAATGAATGTCTTCTAGCAGGAATTGGCTAATTTAGTTACCATATAATGGGACAACCAAAGAGCAGGTCTACAAAGACGTTTTCCCACTTTGAGGGATTTTGTTTTGCTTTTTTCCTGTTTACAGTTTGGTTTCTCATTTCAAGAACCTGCAAATACAGGGAATAATTGCATATGTTCTGTGGATTGTTATGAAAAGATGGAAAACTTCTGACTCTACAGATGGGGTTACTCAGATCACACAGAAGATCTTAAAATGATTTGCCTCAGCTATTTCCACTAGGTTTTGGGAACTCAAAGTGAGAGTTCTTCCCCTGGAAACCTTTGTGGAGTTATAAAACCTTCTGAAGTTGTCTGCTAAGTTTATGTTTATGTAGCCACTTCCATTTTCCTTGGGAAGAAGTCTTTAGATTTCTTTACCATTTCAAAAGAATCTGTCAGCCCCAAAGTGTTAAGTAAAACTTGGAGTGCTACACAAAAGAGCTCCTTTGTAAAAACTGACTTCTCTGCTTGGTTTAGATTTCTGCTGATTAGACATATTCTTACAGAAAATATCAGACATTTCAAAAGACTGTTTCACCTAACTCTATTAAACTTACGAAAGGCAGCCAATCACTTACTGAATGACAGAGTCAGAGAAAAGTCCCATGGGCTCCTAGCCTTCTTGGAGGAAGGTTGTGATGGAATTTTCAGTTTACCTAATTACACAGGCCTGCACACCCTGTTTTAAAGGCAGAGTGGTGCTACTCTTGTTCCTTGTGCAGTGCTTACACAGACAAACACATCTTAAAGGGAGTTCTGGTGGCCTAGTGGAAAGAAGCTGTGCTATAGTTTAAAGGGCATGTGGTTCGATTCCACCAGCTGCTTCATGGCAGAAGGATGAGCAATCTCCTTCCATGCAATGAACTGCCTCTGAAAACCTGCTGGAGGATAAGCTACGGTTCAGACCCGGTGACAAACAACAACAATAGGGGAGCTCTGTGGCATAGTTGACAGGGAGTTGTGCTGCTCCAAAGGTGGCGCCTCTTTGGGCATTCAATTCTGCCAGTGCTCTGCGAAAGGAAGATTTATAACCTTTGAAAACCCCTTTGAGGGTCAGCATGAGCTGGTTCCAACTGGATGGCCCTTGTTGATGTGTGAGTTATACATAAGTAGAGAGCTCTGGTGTCTTGGTGTGTGGGAGTTGTGTCTCTGGAGGTTCAAATCCATCCATGAGCCATGAAAGAGAAAGATGGGCAGCCTCCTCCCACGTGGTTTATGCCTCAGAAACCCCATGAACGCCAAGTCTCAGTTGTTCGGATGCAATGGCAATCAGACACGTAAGTGGACGGAAGACAGACTCGCACAAACAATGGCTTGTTGTGTGCTGAAATGCAGCTCGACTCCTTGCTGTGGGGTCGGAACTGACGCTTGACTGACCGTCCAGCAGCTTTCTGAGGCTGCATATCCAATGAGAAGAGACTGCTCATTTTCCTTCCATGGAGCCACTGATGGATTCGAACAGTCAGAGAATAGCACAATACTTCTGTGTGGACCTCGTCACCATAGCTTCCTGGTTACTAGAAAAAAGGAAGGGCAAATTTGCATCTGAGCCTTGGCTGGGACTGTTTGCCAAAAGATCGGCCGTTTAAACCCACTGGCTGCTCCACAGAAGAAAGATGCGTCTCTTCCAGTGAAGCCTTGGAAAGCCGAGTCTGAACGGACTCCATGGCCGTGGATTTGGGTTAAGGAAGAAATCTTAAGGGAAGAGAGAAATCTACACCCTAATGCTTTCACTTTCCAGCCTGTGAATCTTTTGAATGGGCTGGGGTGGCCCTGAATGAGGTCAGGTGACTGGGAATTGGGGAATGACAACATTTTCCAAAAGTTGGTTCTACCTCTCAGTAAAGGCAAATATCTCTTAAGTTACAAATAAGAAAGAGATTTTTTTTAAAAGAAATCCTCAGATGCATCGCTGTGGGGTTGGAACTGGCTCATAGCTGACCGTCCAGTGGGTGTCCTGAGCTGTAAATCACATTAGAGGAGATTGCTCACCTTCCTGCAGAGCAGCTGCTGAATTCTACCTGCCAGAAAGGAGCAACTCCCCTAAAGCACTAGGCTACTGGGAGTCAGAGATGACTTCGACCAGTGCTGGATTGATGTCTATGGTCTGAGCTATTTTACAGCTAGGTAAGGGCAGAGGTTAACTTGTAGATTTTTGTCAGATAGAGAAAAAAAAAGAAATATCTGTTCCCAGGGGAATAGATAACTCTAAAGGTTACAATTTGTGGCCCTCTTGCCCATTAAGCACTTTTATATCTGGCCTAATAATCTTCTATGAATATTGACTACTAGCATCTAGCTCTTTAAAGATTCTGAACTGTTTCCCGCCCACCCTCCCAACACTGCTCACTGTGTTCCATCGAATCAGATCCAACTGGCACAAGAGGAGATTGCCCCTCCTCCAGCAGAGCATCTGGTGGATATGAAACTAACCAAACTGTGTGCCTTCAGGATTGCAGTGCAGCTTCTTGCCACTAGGCCACCAGAGCTCCTTATCTGACCTGCTTTAACATATGATGGCTCACTTGTTGATTATTTAAATAAATCGGATACATTCCTTTTATATTTGCTCAAGACTTTACCTTTTTGAAAATTGTATTTTGGTGCATTTAAGGCAGGAGCTCCTGTGGGCAGTAGGAGCAGATGGAGGTGGAGACAGTCGAGCTTCATACGATGAAGTTTGATGATCTAAAGCAAGAATGTCCTGCTCGTGGTTTGGAGATCGAGGGAATAAAACAAGAGCTCATCAACAGGCTCCACGCATATCTTGAAGAGAATGTTGAGGAGGATGCGAATGAAGACATACTGGGAATGAAATAGAAGAACCAAAGCCCATAGACTTGCCTGTCAAAGAGGAAGAACCAACTGGAAAAGACTGTTAATGTGGCAGCAGAGGAGAAAGAGGTAAAAATGGCACCAGAAATACCACAGGCTGAAAGTCTGCAAGAGGGCTGAAGATTCCACGATCCCATACACCTGTAAGTCTGGAGAGTAGGAAAGCTTCCCGGCAGCCGGTTTGACATTTCTCTAGTGTCAATAAAAGGCTTGTCACCAGACACCAAGCCTGTGGTTAACTTGGATAAGTTGAAGGCAAGAGCTCAACTCACCAGGAAGTCTGAAGATGATGAGAAGATGCAAAAGACAAAGAAGCAATCTGGAATTGTCACAAGTTCTGCTGGACCTGGAACCATGGAAGATACAGAGGCAAAGAAGAGGAAAGAGCAGAGCGCTCTGGAATTGCTAGATGAAAAGCTCTTCATGTGTTCTGTTCTTCAGTGATCTCCATTACTCTGATCCTTTTTGGTCACATAAACACCTAAATGCACAATTCTGTGTCTAGGTCCTGCTTGCAATGAGGGAGCATGTACCTCAGGTGCATCCTTGAACTCCAGTAGGTGTTTGACTTATTGCTGTTTAAACTTTGAGATGGAGCTGTGTTTTCTTTATTTTTAAAATTTTTTTGTTAATAATAATAATAATAATAATAATAATAATAATAATAATAATAATAATAATAATAATAATAACTGCAGATGACATAACCTTGCTTGCCAAAATTGAGGAGGACCATGGCCTGTATCAGGCACACCTTAGTCTCCAGACTGACATCATTGCTCTTCAGTACTTTGGAGAGGACTCTGACAGCTAAGACTTTCCCAACATGATACATCTTTTAATTTCCTGGCTGCTGGTGCCAAGAGTTTTGATTGTAGAGCCAAGCAAATTAAAGCTGTTTACAATCTGAATCTCTTCACCATCCATCACGATGCTACCAGTGGTGAGAATCTTTGTTTTCTTGATGTTGAGCTTTAATCTATATTGAAGACTACAGTCCTTGACTTTCTGCAGCAAGCACTTCAGGTCCTCCTCAGTTTCAGCAAGCAAATTTGTGTCATATACGTAACACAGATTGTTGATGAGTCTTCCTCCAATCCTGATGCCACATTTCTCCTCATAGAGCCCAGCCTCCCGGATAATCTGTTCTGCATAAAGGTTGAAAAGGTATGGAGACAGGACACATCCCTGGCATATGCCCTTCCCAATTTTAAACCATGCAGTGTTTCCTTGCTCTGTTCTGATGACTGCCTCCAGGTCCAAGTACAGGTTTTGTGTAAGCACAATCAAGTGTTCTGGGATTTTCATTGTTCACAGAGTCAGCCACAGTTTGTTATGATCCACACAGTCAAAAGCCTTTAAATAGTCAATGAAACACAGATAGACATTCTTCTGGTACTCCCTGCTTTCAGACAAGATCCATCTAACATTAGCTATAATATCCCTAGTACCACGACCTCTTCTAAATCCAGCTTACACATCTGGCAGTTCTCTGTTGACATATTGTTCCAAACATTTTTGGATAATTTTCAGCAAAATCTTGCTTGCATGTGATATCAATGATATTGTTCGATAATTTCCACACTCTGTTGGGTCACCTTTCTTTGGAATGGGAACAAATATCGATCTCTTTCAGTCAGGTGGCCAGGTGATTGTTCTCCAGATTTCTTGGCACAACTTGGTGAGCACATCTAGGACAGCCTCTGTCCTATGTTTGTTGACATGTATCAGTTGGTATACCCAATTCCTGGGGCCTTGTTTTTAGCCCATTCTTTCAGAGCAGCTTAAGCTTTCTACGTCATCACCACAGGCTCTTGCTCATATGTTGTTTCATTAAATTCTTCTGTGTTCGCCAATTCCTTTTGGTACAATGACTCTGTATACTCTTTCCATCTTGACAACAAGATGGTATATTATCTTTGCGAAAATTCCTAGCCAAGTGAGAGCTGATTGGGGAACTTCAAACAATGTTGCTGCAGAAGTTCCACCCTCAGAGATGGAGGTGTTCAGAGATGCATTAGCCTCAGACAAGAGATTTTGTTAACTGTATTTAGGATTAAGAATCTCTCTCTGCCTAAGGGAATGTCTGATTCTCATGAAGCCACTTCTGATCCAGCCTTGTTTGAACTGATACATCCTCACTTGATGATGAATAAGGATGACAGAAGAAGAATCGATGCCATTGAGCTGTGGTGTTGCAGAGGAATACTGAATATCCCAACGACTGCCGAAAACCAAACAGATGTCTTGGAGAAGGTGAAGCCAGAGTGTGCCTGAGAGGCGAGAATGGTGACGCGTCATCTCATACACTTTGGGCATGTTGTCAGGAGACTCTATTCCTTGGAAGGAGACATCGTGCTTGGAAAGGTGGAAGGTCAGTGAAAGACCCACAATGAAATGAACTGACACGGTGACTGCAACAATGGACTTAAATAAGGCAGAGAATAAGCCTGGCACAGGATAGAACAGGGTTCAGATCTCCTGTCTGCAGGGTCACTATGATTCTTACTGGACTGGATGGTGCCTAACAACCACCACCACCACCATCATTTCCATCCTCATGAGGAGTAATGACAGCATAGGTGTGGGTAGCATTGACAGGCATACCATTGGGAGCCAGCATTTGACTTTGGCAGTGAGCATTCCCCAGGTGAGAAGCATCTTCCCTTAGGCAAAAGGAAACTAACTGGCTCTTCACTGCCCATGAAGTCAGTTCAAACTTTGCTCTGACAAAGAGACACTTTTGTCTCTGGAGAGGGCTGCCCTTTCTTTTCCTAGTCAGCTGACCTCATTTGGAACCATGTCTGTCCTTTAGGAAGATGGGGCTTTAACACCAAAGTACCACCAAAGCGGGGTAACACAGACCATTACCTACAGTACAATGACATGGAAAAAAAAATCCAAAGCATGTCTAACTGTAGGTAAACATACTGATAATACACACAAAGCAATAAAGGAATGGGTGCATTAACAGTTGGAGCTTTAGGGGAAGAGCGTGATAATCTTGGCAAGCAAGCCAAGTTAATATTTTGACAGCTATGATGCTTTCTCTGTTTTTGCTGAAAGAAGCAAAGAAGGAAACACAGGGCCACTAAGCACAACGTGATTTCATTACCCAGAGGAAGTCACCTGGACAGTGAGTAATTCTCCCAATGTTTCTTCCTACCCTTTGGCCACTTTCACTTTCTACCCTGTGCCCTCTACCTTTTCTTCAGGCTAATTCCTCACTTAACGGTTTTAAAATTTCATTTTATGTTGGTTTGCATACAAAGTTCATATACATTGTGTTTCACACTATCTGCCTCTCACATTGTGTTCATACAACCTTTCCTATTTGTAGTGTTTATAAAATTAATCATCGTTGGACTGTGGACCTCGCCTTTCTTTTCCACATCCCTGCCGCATCTTTCCTATTTCCTTCAAGGCTCCAAAAGAAACATATTTCTAAAAGGCTGTTTTATGTCGTGGCTGGGTACACAAACTTTTAGTCAAACCACCAAGATTTTTAAAATTTTTCCTATAATTTTATTTTATATTGGTTTGCTTACAAAGTTATTATACATTGTATTTCACACTATTCACTGAGTGCTTCATACAATCATTCCTGTGCATTATGTTTTATAACTACCGAGAACATTAAAGCTCAGTTCTGTCACCTACTAGAGGTGAGTTGCGTGGAAAGTTATTTAGGGCCTTCGTAAAATGGCAGAAATGGTAGTACCTGAAAAAAGATAAAATTATTGTAATTTAATAATAAAGGTACTCAAGATAGTTTCTGACACAAAATGAGCACTCAATCATTATTATCTACTTATAAACTCTGGTGGGGTCTGTTACACGTTGTCCTGTTAAACCCAAAGGCTGTGAGTCTCCAGTGGTTCGACTCCATCACGGGCTCCTTGGAAAAATCTTGTACTGTTTTCTCCTGTGGTGATTTACAGCCTTGGAGATCTGATTGGGGTGGGCGTGGGTGGGTATCACTGTGAATTAGAACTGACTTCATGGCAAGGAGTTTAAATTTTCTTTTCACTAATGTAATTATTGTATCATTACTCAGGTATTAGAACCTTTCAATAATAACAAGTACCAAAGTCTGCCAGGCCTTGGAGGAAAAGTTTTCTGAAGAAGGTTCTTAAAGAAAGGAAAGAAAGATGAAGCAAACACTGAGAAACTGCACAGAAAGTAGATTGCATGAATCAGGCATTCACGCTGAACAGCCAGGTAGCTTCTGTCTCGCTGCTAACTGGCTGGCAAGCGCAGGGTTCTATCTGGGGGAGAGGACGGCCTACTGGGGGGGGGGTTGTTGATCTCCTCCAGCTGCCAGGCCTCCCATATCACTGTTGTTGTTGTTGTTGTTCTTGTTATGTGCCATCAAGTCGCTTGCGACTCATAGCAACCCTATGTACAAGAGCTCTAAACGCTGTTCTATCCTGTGCCAACCTAGACATCCCAAACTCACTTATTCCCACCACTCCAGTCCCAGAATCGATCCATCTCATCAAAGGTCTTCCTCTCCTTCACCACCCCTTCAATGTGCCAAACATGATGTCCCTCTCCAAGGACAGTCCCTCCTTGCAACATGCCCAATGTATGTCAGACAAAGCTTCAGAATCCTTGACTCCAAGGAGCATTTCAACTTCACCTTCTCCAGGACAAACCTGTTTGTTCTCCTAGCAGTCCATGGTATATTCAATACTCTTCTCCAGTACCACAGCTCAAAGGCATCAATTC
>NW_006399882.1:175688-184887 GCF_000299155.1 Elephantulus edwardii | reverse complement strand
CTACCGTGTTTTCTTGATGTTGAGCTTCAATCCATATAGGAGGCTGCAGTCCTTGACTGTAAGTGCTTCAGGTCCTCCTCAGTTTCAGCAAGCAGGGTTGTGTCATCTGCATAACACACAATAGGTGATCCAAAAGCCTTCCTTGCTTACGTGACAGACAGGTCAGCTGCAGCCCTGCACTGCAGCTTCTTCTCAGCTCTGCCAAAGATGTGGGCAGCATCTGACCCCCACCCTGGTTCCTCAGCCCTGGAGCAGACCACAGACTTCTACATATCCCAAGGCAAAGCAGAAAGTAAGGAAGAAATGGGGATTCCAAGATGGGGTTCAGAGCTCATCCATGGATCCAGATTCTTTCTATCTTTGTGCTCTGTCAACCTTGATTCATCATTTGTTCTTTTGTGACTGCAAGGCTGCAGCTGAGAGCAATGACCTCCAAAAGCTATAAGGGGCTGGGGGCTGGGAGGATTCTTTTCATTCATTTTCCTTGTAAGCCCAGGATGTTTCCCCTCCAGAGCCAGTCTCCCTGAGTCACATGGCCATGCCCTGAATTCAAGGAGACTAGGAGATGAAGGATCTGGGTTTTCAGCTGCTCTTGGAAAGGGAAAAGGGAAGGACTCACTGGTAAAAGGAAGGTCAGAAAAGGATGGGTTTGGTGGGTAAGGATGTCCGCCACATAGTGGTTCTACTGCTTCCTGTTACCCAGTAGGAGCTCTGGTGGTCTAGCTGTAGGGAGTTGCACAGACTTCGGAAAGGCATATGGTTTGAATTCACCAACCCAACAGGGGAAAATGGACAGTCTCCTCCTACAGGATTTATAGCCTCTGAAAACCTGCTGAAGAGTCAACTATGAATGAATCAGTTCCTACTCGAGGGCACATGATGACGACGACAACAATAACAACAACAACAACAGCACTATATGATACTTGACATTTTCAAAGATGACCTGGAACTGAGCGATGTACTTGGTGGGACAAACTCTGTTTACTGACAGCCATCTACTTCCTACAAGGAAATCCTTCTCCTGTTGACCATTCCATGAAAATAAGCCTTGATTCAGATTTGCAATGGTTAGGGAGCTTTGCTTGTCTTCTTCTGCCAGCAAGCCGTGGAATCTGCTGTCCCCTAAGAGCCCATTTAATTTAATTAATCTAATAAAGGACAGCCTAGGAGAAATCTGCTATTGTGCTACAATGCTCAGGAGGTGGCTTTGTATTTGCTTATTTAAAAGTTTGATTAAAAATTCAATAAAACAAACAGGCTACAATGTATAATTATCATCAATCTCAGAGTATATTATCTTTGTGCATTTATGAAATAATACTTCAGCAACCTCACCAAGTCTTGCCCCAGAAAAAGAAATCCATCAAGATGTATCTGCTTTTTGATAAGATGTATTTTGCTCAAACTATTTAAAAGGGATTACTTTGTTCAAGAATGCATTTTTGTTCCAAAAGAAGATACAAATGATCTAAAATGGTAGAAAGTGAGAACTGCCTCCTCCAGGATACTCCCCATACTGAGTTCCCCTCCACAGTTCAACAACAGTTCTGTTACTGATCTAGTTTCAGATAAATGCACGTATAGGGTTGTATATGTGTGATTCATTTTTTAAAAAAGCATATTTTTCTGTAAGTTTCTCTTTTCATTTAACAACATACCCCTGTAACTTTTCATACCCTTGTGTATACCAGTAAACCAAACTAGTTGCCATGGAGTCAATTCCCATTCATGGCAACCTCATTGTGCCAGAAGAGAACTATGTCCATGAGGGTTTCAGTGAGGGGTGTTTTCACAGTCAATTTCTAGGCCTTTTTCTGAGGTAACTTTGAGCAACTCGAATCTCCACACTCTGGTTAGCAGCCCAGCGTGTTAACCATTTGAACCACACACAGACTTTACTTCATTCCTAATACCAAGGTGTGTCTGATTCAAGCCACAGCCTTTCTAATCACTTGCTGTGCGTCTGAGAGCTGGACAATGAATGAGGACAACAGGTGAAGAATCCATGCATTTGAGCTGTAGTGTTGGAGAATTGTGTGGAATATCCCATGGATCACCAAAAGAACAGATATGTCTTGCAGAAAACATAACCATTTCAAGTGTTCCTTGAAGGCAAAGATGGTGAAGCTTTGTCTCACATATTTTAGGCATGTTTTTTGGACAGGCAAGTTCTTGGAAAGGGACATCATGCTCGGAAAGGTGGAGGGCCAGCAAATGAGAGGGATAATTTCTTTTTTTATTAATGATTTTTAATGCCACATACATATTTTTACAGTATATTCTTTCCATTTAATTTGTTCACCCATTCATCCATTGTTGCACACTTTCCTTCCTACCCACCTCTCCCCCACTTCGTTTTCCTCTTTGAAAAGAAAAAAATTCTTTCATTGTTGTACAATTCCCCCCAAGTCCACAGTCCACTTTACTATGCATTTCTTTTTCAGTAATCTTGTCATGAAAATAATATCTAATCCTATCTTCCTTTTAAATAGTTCTCTTGAGAGGGATACTTTCAATGACATGAACTGATACAGTGACTGCATCAATGGGTTCAAATGCGTCAGGAATTAAAATGATGGAACAAGATAGGACAGGATTCAGATCTGTTGTTCTCAGGGTGTCTAAGAGTCGTACTTGACTGGACGACACTTAACATTTCCTGTAACGTCATCTGTTCTAAGTTTCAGAGTATATTCACTCCTCCTTCCCTGCCCGCCATAGAGAATACTTTCTGTTTAATAACACTGTGACTTTTCCCTCTCCTCACTCCGTGCCTTGGTACCTGGACAACTACTCTAAAATTTATTTCTGACAGTTGTCAGTAAACTTCTTCCAAAACCAAATATAAAAACATGTTATTGCTAGGTGCCATTGCATTGCCTTGGAGAAATCATCTGCACAACAGAATAACCCCCCTGGTCTGACCATGCTCACAGTCTTTTCTGTGCATTAGTCCCAAGCTGCAGCCACTGAGTCAATCCATCTTACTGATGTGGATGCTCCCCGCCACTCCCCCCTCCCCAGCTCCTGAGCACCACTAGGAAACATATCTCTCTGCATTTGCCTATTCTGGATATTTCATATTGGTAAGATCATACAATTTTGGGCCTGATTTCTCTCACTCAGCATAACATTTGAAAAATTCTCATACTATGGTATGCATAAAAAGCTATAACTTTCTGATTGCTTGCTATGCATCTGAGAGCTGGACAATGAATAAAAATGACAGAAAAATAATTGATGCCTTTGAGCTGTGGTGTTGGAGAGGAGTACTAAACATTCCATGGATGGCCAGTAGAACTAACAGAAATGTCTTGGAGCGGATGCAGCCAGAGTGCTTTTTGGAGGTAAGAATGATGAGGCTTCACCTCACATACTTTGGGTATATTGTTAGAGAGGCTATTCCTTGGAGAAGGACATGACACTGGGAAGGGTGGTCAGCAAAGGAGAGGAAGACCCTCGACCAGGTGGACTGATGTGGTGACTGCTGCAATGGACTCTTGTGTGCCCAGAAGTGTGAGGATGGCACAGGATAGAACAGGGTTCAGATCTTTTGTTCATGGGGTCGCTATGAGTCATACTCAACTCCAGGGCACCTAATATCTTGTGGACACTTCAGTTATTTTGGTTATTGTGAATCATGTTTCAATGAATATTAGCGTGCACGTTACTAGGTCATAGGGAACTCTGGTGGCCTAGTGGTAAGGGGTTGAGCTTCCGAACCCAGAGGCAGTTGGCTTGAATCCACCAGCTGCTTTGAGGGAGGAAGTTGAGCAATCTCTTCCCATGCTGTTTAGAGCCCTGAAAGCCTGCCACAGGGACAGCTATGTGTTGGTTCTTACTCAATGGCACATAACAACAACATGGTAATTCTGTTGAACATTTTGAGGAACTACCACGTTGTTTTCCATAGTAACAACATCATTTTCTAGTTCTCCGATGGTCAGGGGTTCTAACTTCTTCATGCACTTGTCATAACTTGCCATATTTTGTTTTTCTGATAACAGCCATGCAAGTGGCATTATGTGATATCTCACTGTGGTTTTGATTGCCAGGTCTAGACTGGGGAATTCTTGTGGTGAAGTCCATAGGGAATTTTGCTGCTAACCCACGAGTCCTGCCTCTCTGGAGGTTTGGTTCCACCAGAGGCTCCTCCTGTGTGCTTTACGGCCTTGGAAATTGATTGGATAGTAAGTGATGAGTCTGTTTTGATTTGGTAACAGTGAGAATGATTAATGACATTGAGCATCTTTTCATGGTGCTTGTGGGACATACGTGTATGCATCTTTTCTTTATTAATTTAATTTTATTTTTTAATTATTAATTTTAATGAAACTTTACAGAGACTTTGGACTTCCATTCATTCATTGTTGCACTTTTCTTCCTGCCCATCCCCCACCCCAATTTGCTCTTCTATTTGAAAAGTAAAAGAAAAATTCTTTCAATGTTGTACAATCTCTCCCCCCAAGTTCACTCCACTATGCAGACTTCATTCTGGACTCCTGTCATGACAATAATACCTAATCATATATCCCTTTTAAACAATTCTTTCAATGCAGTTTACATTATTTATCCCCTTTTCCTCAGTCTCCCCCTAACCCTTCTGTCAGTCCTCTTTTATAACAGTGGCATTATGAAATATTTGTCCTTTTGTGACTGAGATATTTCACTCAGCATAATGTCCTTCAGGGTCACCCATTTTGTATAATACTTCATGAATTACTTGTTTTTCAGTGCAGCGTCGTATTCCATTGTGTGAATATACCAGAGCTTCTCTATCCATTCGTTTTTTGATGGGTACTTGGATTGTTTCTAACTCTTTGCTAATGTGAACAAAGCTGCGATAAACACGGATGTGCATATATCTGCTTGGGTGGTAGTTACAGTTTCTTTAGAGTATATTCCCAGTAGTGAAATTGCTGGGTCAAAGAAATATTTATCTAAGTCCTTGGTTCACTTTAAAATTGGTTTGTTAGTCTTTTTGTTGTTGAGTTTAAGAGTTCTTTAAATGTTCTGGATGTGAAACTTTTATCTCCTGATTTTAAACCTTTTTCTCTCCAGTTTTTCTCCCTTCCTTTAAATTTCTTCCTTCATTATATTAAATAAATTCCTTTGATGCACCAAAGTTTTTAATTTTGATGAATTACAATGTACCTATTTTTTCTTTTGTTACCTTTGCTTTTATATCACACCTATGAATCAACAGTAAAAACAAAGCAAAACTAGGTCCCACACTATTATTCCTGTGCTTTGTTTAAATGATTCATGGCTTCAGCTCTTGTGTTTAGGTCGTTGATCCATTTTGAGTTAACATTCTTATGTGATGTGAAATAACTTCATAGTTTTAAGTGCTGTGAT
Source organism: Elephantulus edwardii (assembly GCF_000299155.1). Lineage (NCBI taxonomy): Eukaryota > Metazoa > Chordata > Mammalia > Macroscelidea > Macroscelididae > Elephantulus > Elephantulus edwardii. The sequence continues at coordinate 179,526 of NW_006399882.1, read as the reverse complement.
TCAGTTGTCTCAGCATCATTTGCTGATGAGCCTTCTTTCTCCATTGAATGAACTTGACACCTTTTTAAAAAAAATCAATTGAGTCTTTTTTCCCCTCCTGGCTGGAACCATGGAAGTGTTGAAGATAAGAAAAAGCTCCTTTTCTTTTTTTTTTTAACCTGAACCTCCTAAGAAAAAGTGAAGGAATTCTGCAGAACTAAAGATCAAGTGCTTGAGAGAGAAGTTTGCCCAAAATAGGATTCAAAAGGCAGGAAAGAAGTGTATCTATGAAAAAGCTGAGTATGATCACAAGGAATATAGATAGATGCACAGGACTTATATCTGAATGGCTAGAATGGTAGGAAAACCTGGCCACCTTGACTGACCTGCAGGAGCCAGGGTGGCACTGGTTTTCAGGATCAGAGACATCAATGACATGAGCCCAAAGGTTTGAAAGATATTGCTTCCTCATCTTTATAAGATCTTTAATGACAGCTTTGTTAAAGTCAACATAGCTTCACTTGACTTGCTGAGGATTGTGGGGCTATATATTGCAAGGGGGTTCCCAAACCTGGGAGCTCTAATGGCTTAGTCCATAGGAAGTTGTGCTGCTAACCCTCTCTGGTAGTTCAAATCTACCAACAGCTTTGAGGAAGAAAGAGGAGCAATCTTCTCCTGTGTGATAAACAGCCCTAGAAACCCAGTGGAGGATCAGCAGTGAGTCTGTTTTGACTCTGTGGCAGTGACTTCTGAGATGCTATCCTAAAGTTTGTCAATGAATCTATAAGCATGGTCATGGCAAAATCAACAAGAAGCCAATTGCTCTGACAGTTAACATTTTGATTGCATGATCTCCTGGTAAATATGATATCTTGTGCTTAGAGGATCTGCTTCATGAGATCTGTACTGTTGGGAGCTACTTCAGAGAAGCAAACAACTTCCTGTGCCCCTTCAAATGATCTTATCCATTAAGTAGAATGAAGAAAAACCCACCCATTTTATAGTAGGTGAAGATGATGGAAATAAGGAAGACCAGATGAGCAGGGGTCTTAGAAAGATGAACTAAGCTCTCAAGCATGATGATTTTATTATCTGGTCAGTTAATGGAATATTAGCTGCTTTCAAATGGAAAAAAAAAATCAGTGAACAGAGATGTGTATGTTTATTTCTAACTTCCCAATTCTAATCCATTGGTCTTTATATTAAACTTTACAGTAATCATATTTGGATTTGGTTTTATGGTATATTTTGAAATTGGAAAGTGTGTATTTGCCTATTTTGGGCTTTTTCAATGTTGTTTTAGTGGTTTGTCACCCTTCACAGTGTCATATGAATTTTTGTTTTGTTTTAAATTTCATATGAATTTGAAGATGGGCTTTACCATTTATTTAAAATAAATCCCAGAAATTGTTACATTATTATGGAGATTATCTTAATTCTATGGGTATCCTGAGTAGTACTGACATCTTATTAATACTAATATGTTGTTGTTGTTGTTTAATGCCGTCGAGTTGTAGACGACTCATAGTGACCCTATGAACGAACAGCCTGAGCTGTTAATATTTTTTAACAGTGTTTTGTACTTTTCAGTGTACAATTCTTTTACCTGTTGTTGTTGTTGTTTGTTGTTAAGTGCATAGCGACCCTATGAAGGAGAGTCCTCGACGCTTGGGTGCCTTTCATCCTCTCTCCAGGTTCATAGGGTTTCCGGAGGCAAGCTATTATGGAAGTGGATGCCACTCCTCCTTCCAAGCTTGTTTTAATCGGGGAGCTTCTGGAGGCAGAGTAGTCCTTCACGTCCAAAAGCTGCCACAACACCCGCACACACAGCACCGTGCTCTCTCTGGTAACCAGGTCATAGCAGCCCTGGGCAGAGCAAACTTGGGAGAACATCACATGGCTGCCTTCTCTCCCCTCTTCCCCTTTTGGGCTTGAAGCCCCCTGCTGCCTTAAATCCTAGGCTAAGCCTGGCTTGCCTGGCTCCTGGAGGCAGAGTAGTCCTTCATGTCCTTCTTTTACCTATCTGGTTAAATTTATTTGTTGTTATTTCATATATATATATATATACATACCATGTACTTAACAAAGTGCTTGTGATTTTATAATGAATTTTAAAACCGCTCTAATGAACTTTGCTGTTAGATGTGGCAAAGCAGACTTCAAACCATAGTGACCCTAAGTATAATAGAATGAGATATATGTCTAATCTTGCACAATCCTCTCATTGTAGCCACTTGTCAACCCATCCTCCCCTTTTCCATCCATACTTTTATTGGTTTGCATATAGTCCTTCATTCAACTTCTGTTTCATGCATGTACATTGTATTTTATACAACTTAATTTACACTATATTTCATTCATGTACATTATATTTTATATAATCATTCATCTACATTGTATTTTTTAAAAAATTTCTCTTCTATTGGTTTGCTTACAAAGTTCACATACATTGTGTTTCACACTATCCTTCCTTCACATTGTATTTCATACAAACATTCTCATGATTATTATGTTATATAAAATTAATCATAATTGAACTATCCCCACCTTTGCCCTCTCTTTCCAGATACCCAACAGATCTTTCCCATTTCCTTTACTGACCCCTCCCTCTACCCACCAAATGATGTGACCCTGTCATTTCTCCCTTGCTCATCCTCACCCCTCTGCTCCCACCCTACCCCCTTTCTGGTCACTTAATTTATCAAGTACTTTTTTCTCCAAGGACTGACCTTGCTTGATAACTTTCCCCCAATTTGTCTGAAGAGGTTTCACCATCTTGCTTTTAATGAGTACTCTGGTTGCACATTTTCCAAGAAATATTTGTCCATTCTTTTAGCATTCAATAGTCTTCATCAATACTACAATTCAAAGCCATCAACTCTTTGCCCTTCCTTTTTTATTGTTCAGCTCTCACATACATATGAGGTTATTTAAAATGCCATGAGTTGAGTTACGCATATGCTAGTTCTGAAAGTAGAATCCTTACTCTTTAATTTTGGAGAGAAGTCCCTGACTGCAGCTTTGTCTGGCAAAACACTTCAATTGATTTCTTGGCTGCTGTTTCCATAGGTGTTGAATATGACTCCAAAAGAAGTGTAATCTTTAACAACCTTAATCTTTACTCCATTGATCATGATGTTGTTTATCAGCCTAGTTACAAGGATTATTGTTTACTTTATGTTGGAGTGTAATCCAAATTCAAAGATACAGTCTTTCAACTTCATAATAGGTACTTCAAGTTTTCTTCACTTCCTGCAACTAAAGTTTTGTTATCTGCATATTATTGGCTTTTGATGAGTCTTCCTCCAATCATGGTGCCACATTCTTCCTGGACTATTTGCTCAGCCAACACATTGAATAGGTATAGTGAAAAAATACAACTTTAATAGACACTTTTCCTGATTTTGAACCATGTAGTTAGTATCTCTTGGTTCTGTTAAAACCTGTGTTTTGGCCTATGTACAGATTGTGCATAAGCACAACGATTTGTTCCAGAATTACCAGGATTATAATCCACATAGTCAAATACCTTTGCATAGTCAATAAAACACAGGGAAGCATCTTTCTGTCATTCATTGCTTTTCATCAAGATTCATCTGTCTGTCATGAATTGTGTCCTCCAAAAGATAGATATAGATATAGAGATAGAGATAGAGATAAATGATATATAATGTGTGTGTATAATTTTTAATATAATAATACAATGTGGAAATTAGTGATGGACTGAGGCTCAATGTCAAGAAGACAAAGATTCTCACCACTGGACCAATCGGTAACATCAGGATGGATGGTAAAGAGATTGAGATTGTTCACAGCTTCAGTTTGCTTGGCTCCACAGTCAACACTCTTGGCACCAGTA
>NW_006399882.1:165504-175228 GCF_000299155.1 Elephantulus edwardii | reverse complement strand
GAGCAGGGTTTAGGGCTGTTGTACATAGGGTCGCTATGAGTTGCAAATGACTCGATGGCACATAACAACAACAACAACAACAATAAACCAAATGTCTGTAGAAAGATTATGGATGGAATGGGACACTCCCTAAATCCCTAGAACCTTAATGGAAGTGACCTTAAGGTGTGGTTTGTAATATCCTTTATTTCATTAGCGATAAAAGTGGAGAAAATCAAGGTGAGGTTTGGAGGTCCTTATACCACCAAGAAATAATCCCTAGGAGTGGAGTTCATCTTTTTGGACCGGATTTCTTGCAAGACACACCTTCTTAAAACCTAGAAAGCCCCTGACATATGACATATGGAGTCCTCTGGGCAAGGTCAGGTGTATAGATGCTGAAGGAAATAAGGAATTTTGTATACAACTGACAGAGAACATGTAGAACTAGAGCTGGCATCCTCAGTTTGCAGCTCTAACTGCCTAATCTATACACAGAGCTCTGGTCATCTAGTGGTAAGGAGCTGTGCTTCCAAGCCTGAGGCACACAGTCCATATCCACCAGGAAGAAAAAAATGGCAGTCTCCTCTCATGCGATTTACAGCCTCTGAAAACTGCTGGAGAGACAGCTATGATTTGGTTCTGACTCGATGGCACAGGAAAACAATGACAACAACAATCTATACTAGGATAAATGTCCATTTGTTACAGCCATTCACTTATCTCTGTTACAGCAACATTAGATAGCCAACTCATTCTCACTTCTCTTCTGAGTCTTCCTCAAATGTTCGAGAGTTCTCTGTCAAATACGGCTCCACACATTTTTAAATAATCTTTAGGAAGATTTTACTTGTGTGTGATATTGTAATTTCTGTATTCTGTTGGATTTTCTTGCTTTGGAATGACCACAAACATGAATCTTTTCCAGTTGGCTGGCCAGGTCTTCCAAATTTCTTGACATAGACCAGTGAGCACGTCCAAAGCTGCATTCATTTGTTGGACTTGCAAATGGTATTCAGTCAATTCCTGGAGCCTTGGTTTCCTCCAATGTCTTCAGTGGAGCCTGGATTTCTTCCTTTACTGCCACTGGTTCTTTATTATATGTTATATCTCAAAAAGACTGAGAAGTGACTAATTCTATATAGTACAGTGATTGTGTATGCCTTCCATCTTCTTTGATACTACCTGAGACATTCAATTCAATTGTATTGTTATTATGTGCCATCGAGTCTACTCTGACACATAGCAACCCTATGCACAATAGCTCTGAATGCTGTCCTATCCTGAGCCAAACTCACTGTCTCTGACATTCCTAAACCAATTACCCCAGTTATTGTGTCAGTTCATCTCATCCAGGGTCTTTCTGTCTTGTGCTGTCCCTTCTCCCTTCAAAGCATGATTATCTTCACCATGCACTGGTCCCTCCTGGCCATGTGCCCAAAGTATGTGAGACAGAGCTTCAAAATCCTTGCCTTCAAGGTGAAACTTGATTTCACCTTCTCCAGGACAAATCTCTTTGTTCTCTTGGCAGTCCATGGGACATTCAACACTCTTCTCCAGTATTATCACCTCAAAGGCATCAATTCTTCTTCTGTCATCCTTAGTCATTGTCCAGATCTCTGATGCCTAGCAAGTAACTGCAAAGACCATGGCCTGGATCAGATGCACATTAGTCACTAGACTGACATCATTGCTCTTTAGTAGATTTTCCCAATGTAATTTATCTTTTCATTTCCTGACTGCTGGAGCATAGAATGTTGATTGTGGAATTAAGCAAGTAGAAATTGTTAACCATCTTAATCTCTTCTCCATCTGTCATGGTGCTGCCAATTGTCCCAATGCTCTTTGTCTTCTTGATGCTGAGCTTCAATTTATATTGAAGACTGCAGTCTTTGACCTTCTGCAGCCAGTGATTCAGGCCCTCCTCAGTTTTGGCAAGTAAGGCTGTGTCATCTGCATAACACGGGTCATTGTTAAGCCTTTCTCCAGTTCTGACCCTACATTCCTCCTCATAAACTCCAGCCTCCTGAGTGATCTGTTCTGCATATGGATTGGAAAGGTATGGAGACAGCATATGTGCACTCATTTCCCGATTTTGAGCCATTCACTGTTTTCTTGTTCTGTTCTGACAACTGCTTCTTGGTCCAAGTATAGGTTTTGCATGAGCACAATCAGGTGTTCTGGGATTCCCATTCTTCTCATTGTTGGCCTCAATTTGTTGTGATCCACACAGTCAGATGCCTTTGCATAGTCAGTAGAATTATTCAGAATAGCAACTCACAGTGTTTGTTTAGTTCTTTCAGTGTTTCTTTAGTTTTTTTTTCAGTTTCAGATATGCTGGATGTGTTCTTTCCTTTGTGCTTTCTAATCCTGGATTTTTACCCATTTCACTTTAATATTGTGCTTTTGCCTTCTCAAGCTTTCGTTGCAAATGTTTTTAGATCTTTTCTTCATCATTCCTTCCATTTGCTTTGTCTTCTCTATGTTTTAGAGCAAGTCTCAGAGACTCTCTTTGGCATCTATTTTTGGCTTTTATTTCTTTCCTGTCTTTTTAACAACCTTCTGCTCCCTTTACTTATATAATATTCTTAATGCCATTTTCACAGTCATCTGGTCTTTGGCTATTAGTGCTCAACACATTAAATCTTCTCAATGGCAGGAATGGCAAGTTGAAAATATCAAGATCTACCATGAAGTACAATGTTCTCAATGACAGGATAAAAATGAAACACCCTACTAGTATAGAAAACCAAACCAAAACAATAAAAACCCAAAAGAACAAAGAAAAGTAAAAACAACACTAAAAAAGAAAAAGAAAAAAATATACCCCATCCCACCTGCTAGTGAGACAATTACTTGAATTTACGCGTCAACTACAAGAGTCAAAGAGGAGATTGTGGATTCCTACCAGTTTTTGCAGTCTGAAATAGATCGAACTTGCAATTAAGATATGTTAATAATAACTGATGGTAGAGATTCAAACATTGGAAACCAAGACAGATTGCAAGGCATGGCCTTCATTATATCCATGCCTAACAGTTTCTTCATTGTGTATATATTCTTTTAAAAAAATCCGTAAGAACTTGGAATCACTAGATGGAACACAGAGGAATTAAACGGACTTTATCTGTGGAAAGAGATGGTGGAAGATGCTCGCTATCAACAGAAGCAGGCCACGGCCTGACTGTGGAATAAATCATCAATGGCTCACAGACAAGTTCATGTTTAATGTGAAGAAAATGAAAATAACCTATGAGAGCCTAAACATCACCTTGGTACATCCCATCTTAATTTAGAAAACATTCAAGAGTAGATATGATATAATTAACTTTTTTAAACAGTAAAATTTTGATATGCCGTTATCTAGCATATTGGGTAGATAAGGATTCTATCTCTGATGGTAAAATTATGGTAACTATGAAACATCCTATTTGTACTGGCATATTTTATAATTCATGTTTGAGAAATACCTTATTAAAACCTTAACGATACTATTTTGGAAATGCATGCAGATTCTGTTGCTAATATTTTGTATAACAACAGCTTACAGTATGAGGCAAGACAATATTATTACCCATTGTTTAATAAATATGAAAATAAATACCTCTAATGTTATTTTATAAACAGCCATACTCATCTTTGAAAATATATTTCTTGATGCCATTATGATTGTTTCCACTTAGAAATTTCAAAAAAAATATGAAGACAATGTGACAATATTGAAGGAGAAAGACAATTCCACAATCATATGAAAAACTAAGAAAAGTCATTGCCATGGAGTTGGAAACAACTCACAGCTGACCCTCTAGGGCTTGTTCAGAGACTGTAGACGGCATAGGGGGCAGGTGGGAACTTTTCCATCTCTCTCCGGTGGAGCCACTGTTGTTACTGTTGTTTTGTACCATTGAGCTGGAACGAACCCATAGCTGACCTGCCAACAGGTTTTCAGAGGTTATTAATTGCATGGAAAGAGATTGCCCATCCTCTCCCGCCTAGACGAACTTGGCCTAGAACCATGTGCTTTTGGAACTGCAGTGCAGCTCCTTGCCTCTAGGCCAGCTACAGGTGAATTAGAAATCAGAAAGAAGCCATCTTTGGGTTACTCTCGAGAACTGTGCCTCTCCAGTGAGAGAAGCCCTAGTGGCACACTAATTGAAAGGCCGTGATTAGAACTCATTAGTCACTAGCTCTGGTAGCTGAGTGGTAAGAAGCTGGTCTGCAATCCCAAAATCACAGGTTTTAATCCATCAGCTGCTCTGAGGGAGACTGATGGGTAGTGTCCTTTGGTGCTATGAGCTGCCTCCAAAAACCCACTGGATGGTCAGCTTTAGGCTACTCCTTATTCAAAGGCACACAACAATGTTAAGTCACTATGTGGGGAAACATAGACAGCCTGCTTCCATAATTATTTGCAATTTCAGAAACCTAAAAAGTTAATTATACACTGTCCTATAGCGTTACTATAGCCAGCTGCTCTGCAGGAGAAAGATGGGTAATCAACTCCCGTGCAACTCACTGCCTCTGAAAACCTACTGGGGTGTCAGGTATGAGTTGTCCTAACTCAACAGTGCACGATAACATATCACAAGAGTAAGAATTAACTTGACAGTGGATTTGGTGTTTGTTTGTTTGTTTTTTACAGAAATTGATAGAGAGACTAAAGAAAAACATCAGCTACCTTGCTTTGCTTGGCATTTATAAACTACCACAAAAGGAACCTCAGAATATATGTTCAATTGCCCATGGTCAAGATAGGCAATAAAATAGGTGTCAATAATATAAGGGGAATTAAAAGAACACAAAATGTGTCCCTTACTTCAGAGGAACTCAAAGAAGAGATCTAGCAATAAGATATTTAAGAAAATGTTTATAATGATTCCTGAGATGCAGAAGAAATCTTAAGGGAAATGAATATTTTAACTATATTGCTTTTAACAATATGACAATACAAGATGTCAACATGTACAGGATGAAGCTAAAACAGCGTTTATACACAATGATGAGACTTCAACTCAGTGACCACTGTGCTTGTGAGGCGGAGGTGTTGTAAATTGGAATCAACTCCAGGAAAGTGGGTTTGGTTTTGGTTTTGGTTTTAATTATTGTAGAAACTACAAGGATCAAAAGGACAATATTATGTAAAAATTGAATAAGTGAGATAGAGTCTGCAAAGTTCTTAAAAAGATCATTTGCCTAAATAGACATAAAATGAAAGAGAAAAATCTCAATAGCCTCAAAATCTCAAAAATCTGTTAGAGAAATTGAAAACATTGTTAAAACCTTGCTGTCAATTAAGTAGTGGCTAGGCCTAGATGGTTTTACTGGTGAATGTTATAAAATATTCAGTAAAGAAATTAAATTATATTTATCATGAAATAAAGGAAAGAATACTTTCCCTCTTATTTTATGATACCAGCATAACGCTTAACATTAAAACCAAATAATATTATTATAGAAATAAAAATTTCTAGGGTGAGGGATGGACAGGCAAGAAAGTGTGCAACAATGAATGAATGGAAATGTAAAAAAATAAAAAGCCAAGCAGAAAAAAATGAAAAAGAAAAAAGAATAGACTTCTCATGTTCAGAATTTGGCTGGGACAGCCATGGGAAATGCGGCCTTGTTGACATGGGGGTATGAATCTCAGCTTACAGTAGCTAGATGGAAATGGAGCCTTTGGTCACCTATACTCCCTGGAGCTGGAAGTCTTAAAGATATATTCTCATTATTACTGCCAATATAACAAAATATAAAGTTCAAGATAATATAAAAAAAAATAAAAATTTACAGTTAAATATTGGGAAGGGATAGAGCAGGGTTTAGGGTTGTTGTACGTAGGGTCGCTATGAGTCACAAGCGACTCGACGTCACATAACAACAACAATAATAACAACATGTTTCAGGAACAATGTTTAAGATATTTAGCTAAAACTTAGTACATCAAAGCCAACAATATATAAAAAGGATAACATATCATGATCAAAAGGAAAGCAAGATTAATTTTTGTAAATTATGTGTTTAGTATCTATTTTAAGGAAACTTTGGGAGTACTGTGCAACATCTCAACTTACTGAGAAGTCAGCAGTCTAGATCTACTAGCTAGCTGCTCCAAGGGAGAAAGATATGAAATCTCCTGTAGAGACTTTACAGCCTGATAGATAGTTGCTATGACTCAGACCTGACTCGACGGTAGTAGGTTGGTATTAGCTATTCACCGACATTTACTCCCCTCCTTCGCCTTTCCCAGCCCTTGTAACTATTAAGTATGATTCTTTCTCCGTATATGTCTGTCTAAAGACAGGCTTTTTCTGGTAGTGGTCCCGTACAATATTTGTCTTTTTGTGACTGACTTATTTCATTCAGAATAATATTCTCTAAATTTACCCTTGTTATGCAATGTTTCTTGAATACTCCTTTATACTTTAGTGTTCCAAAGTATTCCATTGTGTGCAAATAGAATAGTTTATCCATTACTGGGTACTTCAGTTGTGTGTCTTTCTCTTTACTTTTGTAAATAATGCTGCAATGAACATGCATGTGCACAAATATCTGTTCATGTTGCAGCTCTTATTTCTTTGGGATACAAGCCTAGTAATGGAACTGCAGTGCCAAATGGTATCTCTATTTCCAACTTTTTAAGGAAGTGTTCAGCTGTTTTTCACAGTGGCTCCACCATTCCACACTTCCACTAGCAGTGTATGAGAGTTAAGTCTTCCCACCTCGTTGCCAGCATCTGTTGTTTAGTTTACAGTCCTGCTGATCTTTGCTGTTGTTGCTGGAGTGAGGTGATAGTTCATGGTGTGCTTTCAGTAGGCATCTCTGGTACTTTCCATCAGCAGCTTCACAGGAGAAAGATGGACAATCTCTTACCCTTAAAGGATACAAGTTCAGAAACCTGATGGAGGTTGAGATTGATAGGGTTGCAGTGAGCTTAGTTTTGCTTTTTTGATAGCTAACAATCTTGAGAGTTTATTTACGTTTGTTAGTCATCCAAATGTCTTCTTTGATGAACTGTCTTATCATGCTCTCTGCCCTTTATAAAAATTGAGCTGTTTTTCTTTTTCTTGTTAAAATGATGGAGTTGTCTATACATTCTAGAGATTAGTCTCTTGTAAAATAGGCTATTGCCAAATGTTTTCTCTCAATCTGCTGACTTTCTTTTTACTGTTTTGGACAAATTTTTTTGATGAGCATAAGGATTTATTTTTTATATGGTGCCAATCATCTAGTTTGTCTTACACTGATTAAGCTTTTTTTTTGGGAGGGGGTGTAAATGATGGTATAGTTATACCCTAGATTGTTGTTGTTGTTGTGTACCATAGAGTTGGAACTGACCCATAGCTGACATTCTGGTGGGTTCTGAGAGACAGTTAATCATACAGGAGGACATCGCCCATCCTTCTCCTGCAAAGGAGCTAGTTGCCTTCAGGATTGCAGTACAGCTTCTTGGCACTAGGTCTCTAGAGCTCCATACCCTAGATTAGATCCTCTAATTTGCTTCTAGGGTTTTTGGTTTGATGATCTTTATAGTTTTAGGTTTTACACTTAGTCTACTATTCATCTTGAGTTTTTGTAGTTGAAATGAGTTTTGCAGGTTTTGTATGTGGTGTGAGGTATGGATTGTGTTTCAGTTTTCTACAAATTGATATCCAGGTTTTCTAGCATTATTGTTAAAGAGACTGTCTTTATTCTACTTAATGGATTCCATATCTTTGTCAAAGATCAGCAGTCTGTGGATAGTTGGATTTACTCCAGGGTTCGCAGTTATATTCCATTGATCTAAGTGTTTGCCACTGTACCAGTACCAGGTTGATTTCAACTGGGATGTATAAGGCTTTCTACTTTGTTTTTCTTTTTCAGTTAGTATTTTGCTTATCTGGGATTTCTTTTCTTTCCATATGGAGTAACAATGGGTGGCTGTCGCAATGGACTTAAGCACAGAAGTCCATATGTTTCCCAATTAAAGATGGGGACCTCTGCAGTCAGGGACTTCTCCAGAGTACTGAGAAGCAACAATGTCAGTCTAGAGACTAAGGTGTGCCTGGTCCAGGTCATGGTCTTCGCAATCACTTGCTATGCTTCAGAGAGCTGGACGATGACTAAGGATGACAAAAGAATTGATGCTTTTGGGTTATGGTGCTGGAGAAGAGTCTTGAACATACCATGGACTGCCAAGAAAACAAAAAGGTCTGTTTTGGAGAGGGTGAAATCAATTTTGTCCTTAGAGGTTAGGATTTTGAAGCTCTATTTCACATACTTTGGATGTGTGGCCAAGAGTGATAGATCCTTGAAGAAGGACATCATGCTTAGAAGGGTAGAGGGACAGCACAGGAAAGGAAGACCCTGACTGAAAAGGTTTGATACAGTAACTGGTGCAAGGGAGGTAGGTATGTCGGAGTCAGTGAGACTGGGCAGGCTTTAGAGGTGTTGAACATAGGGTTGCTATGAGTTGAAGGTGACTTGATGGCACATAACAACAACAACGACAAACAGACATTATGTGGCACATGATTGTAGATGGAGTCTGGCTTCAGGCAAGCCTAGATTTAATTAGTCATGGCAAGTATTGCTTGTCTACTGACATCTTAGTTTATATTGAACCTGATGATTCGTGATTTCAAGCAGCTCTCTTCCTTTAACTTTATGTACACTCAGTTCTTTATGGTGAACTAGAGGGTGTCCTTTAACACTTATGGAAAGTTGCCTCTTTGTTCTGGATAATATCAATCAATGAATTTTACATTCTACCAATACTCCAAAATTTAATTTTTAATCCACAGTCTTATTTTCTTTTATAAATAGCTTTTGCTAAAGTCAAAAGGCCATCCATTTTGTTTTAACAGAAGCCACAAACTTTTGTTACCGATATTTATATATTTCTAACCACTCTTCCTGCTCAAAGCTGTTTATTTTTAATGTAGTCCAGTGTAGTGTCCATTAAAATCATCCGTAATGACAACCAAAACCATCTATTTTTCAATTGTTTATCCAAGTAAACGTCATAGCATATTGTTGAAGTAAACCTGCTTTTCTTTCCATTAAATTATTAAGAACAGCATGAAGTTAAGTGTTGAAAGGCGCTTTTTTCCCATTAGTAAGAGACAAAGCTGATCCCATTGATTTTCTAGGTACCTCCTCTTTTTAATTCTGGATTCAAACAACTCAGACAACAAAGATGAAGGATAAAAATCTGTTAACATAAATCTGTCCACCTGTGTTTACTATAAGGTTATGGGTATGTGTGAGAAACATGCATTTAATGATCAGGTTTAATCTCATAAAATCATCGAAGAGCATTACCTTTAGATAAAGTGTATAAGAAGTATCCAATGAGCCAATGCTTTGAGCTTCTGTAGCATGCCATATTAAATCCCCATGTCATAAGAATTTCAAAGGAGAAAATGAAAAGTAGACTTCCTAGACAGCCCCCCCCCCCACCACCACATACTCTGCTCCTGATACAGGCCATGGTCTTTGCAAGCACTTGCTATGTGTCAGAGAGTTGGACAATGACTAGGAAGGATAGAAGAAGAATTGATGCCTTTAAGCTGTGGTGTTGGAGAAGATTATTGAATATACCATGGACTGCCAAGAAAACAAACATATTCATCCTGGAGAGGGTTAAACCAGGCTGCCCTTGGAGGCAAAGATTCTGAAGCTTCGTCTGACATACTTTGGACATGTTGCCAGGAGGGACGGGTCCTTGGAGAGGGACATCATGCTTGGGAGGGTGGAAGGACGGCAC